>NC_057808.1:404767950-404913212 GCF_018294505.1 Triticum aestivum
GTGGAATTTCACTTATGTGGATATGAGTGGGCTACATTTTCCCAAAATTGTAGCACTTTTTGGAAGGCTGCTTATTATTGCTAATTTAGGAATTGCATTCCAGTTTATCTTGATAGGTTTTGCGAGTGAGGCATTTTGGAGCTTGAATTTTAAAAATATAAAAAACCATAGTTTGAATTTTGAAAAAATCATTGTTTTTTATACATATGTTCATATGGATGCATTACACAAGTGTATAATGTTTCACGATGAAATATGTTAACATGTGAGCTACACAAAAATGAAAATTTTGTGAATTTTTAATAGTGAACAATGCATGTAGTGTTCACCATTATCGAAGTTATGAATTTGTTTTTCTTTGTAGTTCACTAGAAGTGTGGAAAATTTTGGCAAGTTATTTCTATATGAGTTCCAAATTTCCATTACTCATCATGTTTAAACCTTATATAGAAGAGAAGATGACATCACAAGTGTTGTCAATAATGGAGAAATATAAGGAACCTATCTCAAATATAATGAAAGTTGCCAATATAACGTTCTCCGGCGATGATGGCAAAATAAAGAGCACTAACAGGATGGGTTTGAACTTGCAGGAGGCACTTTTCCAATACGGTAAATGCATGGTAAGATACCTTGTACTGAACGGATGCATTGAAATTTCAAATGCAATCTATATCTCTCACACTTGTCAATGTAGGAGCTTGATGAGATATGCTGTGATTGTGATTGGATGGCCCCTAGATGCACAGTTGTACCTTCACTAGCAGATGGTATGTGTAAGTACATTTACTCTTATCTCTTTAATTTTCCAAATTGACAAGCATTGGGTTCATGTACCATATTAGCACAATAATAAAGAATTCCATACAAATGGGTCTTGTGCCACGTAATTCCTGATTAGTGTTTATTGAATCCAATCCCTATAGTGTCCCCTTAGTATCATGCATTGAACTGTTAGCATACATGGTGTACTATGCTTAGCATGCTTGGGAAAAAGAATTTCCAAGTGGAAAGAGCTATAAACCACTTGTCTATGCCCTGTTCAGTTGTTAGGTTTATTCAACGTCACCGTTCGGTCCTTGGTTACCAAAGACATGTGTCGCGCCATTATACGGTCTATAAGAGATCACCGCTACTCACTTCATTGCATTCCACTTGTCTAGAACTGAATATGTCTCCACCTAGCAATAACCAGGAACTGATGTTTGTTTTAGTGCCATCTTCTCTCATTCATAGTCATAGATTGTTTTTCGAGCACTTATTCACTAGTAAATCTCCTATCTTTTCAGGAATGCACATCGGTGAAGTACGTTTGAAATGCCCTGATTTGAGATGAGCATCACTGGCGATCCTCGTCCGACCCCACATGATGCGAGGTGCTGTGCAGCTGCCAATATGATACTGGAGCTTGGCAAGAAGGCGGAGGAAAAAGGACAAAATGATAACTGATGCAAAGTTGCTAGCTGGGAACTAGTAGGCGTTGGGGCCAATATTCGTAAAGAGTGAAAGCCACCTAGTTATTTGTTGTTCTGATGTATGAATGTTATAATGATTTGTGTTGTATGAGTTTGTATTGTATTGCGTTGTGCACATGCGTGCTGACAATGTGCTAATATGAATTATTTTCAATGTTATTTTATTGAGTTTTCCTTTTTTGGGGGGAACTTGTTCAAACTTGCTTTTGGGTGGAATTTCACTTATGTGCATATGAGTTGGCTACATTTTCCCAAAATTGTAGCACTTGTTGGAAGGTTGCTTATTATTGCTAATTTAGGAATTGCATTCCTGTTTATCTTGATAGGTTTTGCGAGTGAGGCATTTTGGAGCTTGAATTTTAAAAATATCAAAAACCATAGTTTGAATTTTGAAAAAAATCATAGGATTTTATACATATGTTCATATCGATGCATTCCACAAGTGTATACTGTTTCACGATGAAATATGTTAACATGTGAGCTACACAAAAATGAAAATTTTGTGAATTTTTAATAGTGAACAATGCATGTCGTGTTCACCATTATCAAAGTTATGAATTTGTTTTTCTTTGTAGTTCACTAGAAGTGTGGCAAATTTTGGCAAGTTATTTCTATATGAGTTCCACATTTCCATTACTCATCATGTTTAAACCTTATATAGAAGAGAAGATGACATCACAAGTGTTGTCAATAATGGAGAAATATAAGGAACCTATCTCAAATATAATGAAAGTTGCCAATATAACGTTCTCAGGCGATGATGGAAAAATAAAGAGCAGTAACAGGATGGGTTTGAACTTGCAGGAGGCACTTTTCCAACACGGTAAATGCATTGTAAGAAACCTTGTACTGAACGGATGCATTGAAATTTCAAATGCAATCTATATCTCTGACACTTGTCAATGTAGGAGCTTGATGAGATATGCTGTGATTGTGATTGGATGGCCCCTAGATCCACAGTAGTACCTTCACTAGCAGATGGTATGTCTAAGTACATTTACTCTTATCTCTTTAATTTTCCAAATTGACAAGCATTGGGTTCATGGACCATATAGGCACAATAATAAAGAATTCCATACAAATGGGTCTTGTGCCACGTACTTCCTGATTAGCGTTTATTGAATCCAATCCCTATAGTGTCCCCTTAGTATCATGCATTGAACTGTTAGCATACATGGTGTACTATGCTTAGCATGCTTGGGAAAAAGAATTTCCAAGTGGACAGATCTATAAACCACTTGTCTATGCCCTGTTCAGGTGTTAGGTTTATTCAACATCACCGTTCGGTCCTTGGTTACCAAAGACATGTGTCGCGCCATTATACGGTCTATAAGAGATCACCGCTACTCACTTCATTGCATTCCACTTGTCTAGAACTGAATATGTCTCCACGTAGGAATAACCAGGAACTGATGTTTGTTTTAGTGCCATCTTCTCTCATTCATAGTCATAGATTGTTTTTCGAGCACTTATTCACGAGTCAATCTCCTATCTTTTCAGGAATGCACATCGACGAAGTACGTTTGAAATGCCCTGATTTTGAGTTGAGCATCACTGGCGATCCTCGTCCGACCCCACATGCTGCGAGGTGCTGTGCAGCTGCCAATATGATACTGGAGCTTGGCAAGAAGGCGGAGGAAAAAGGACAAAATGATAACTGATGCAAAGTTGCTAGCTGGGAACTAGTAGGCGTTGGGGCCAATATTCGTAAAGAGTGAAAGCCACCTAGTTATTTGTTGTTCTGATGTATGAATGTTATAATGATTTGTGTTGTATGAGTTTGTATTGTATTGCGTTGTGCACATGCGTGCTGACGATGTGCTAATACGAATTATTTTCAATGTTATTTTATTGAGTTTTCCTTTTTTGGGGGGAACTTGTTCAAACTTGCTTTTGGGTGGAATTTCAATTATGTGCATATGAGTTGGCTACATTTTCCCAAAATTGTAGCACTTGTTGGAAGGTTGCTTATTATTGCTAATTTAGGAATTGCATTCCTGTTTATCTTGATAGGTTTTGCGAGTGAGGCATTTTGGAGCTTGAATTTTAAAAATATCAAAAACCATAGTTTGAATTTTGAAAAAATCATAGGATTTTATACATATGTTCATATCGATGCATTCCACAAGTGTATAATGTTTCACGATGAAATATGTTAACATGTGAGCTACACAAAAATGAAAATATTGTGAATTTTTAATAGTGAACAATGCATGTCGTGTTCACCATTATCAAAGTTATGAATTTGTTTTTCTTTGTAGTTCACTAGAAGTGTGGCAAATTTTGGCAAGTTATTTCTATATGAGTTCCACATTTCCATTACTCATCATGTTTAAACCTTATATAGAAGAGAAGATGACATCACAAGTGTTGTCAATAATGGAGAAATATAAGGAACCTATCTCAAATATAATGAAAGTTGCCAATATAACTTTCTCAGGCGATGATGGCAAAATAAAGAGCACTAATAGGATGGGTTTGAACTTGAAGGAGGCACTTTTCCAACGCGGTAAATGCATGGTAAGAAACCTTGTACTGAACGGATGCATTGAAATTTCAAATGCAATCTATATCTTTGACACTTGTCAATGTAGGAGCTTGATGAGATATGCTGTGATTGTGATTGGATGGCCCCTAGATCCACAGTAGTACCTTCACTCGCAGATGGTATGGGTAAGTACAATTACTCTTATCTCTTTAATTTTCCAAATTGACAAGCATTGGGTTCATGGACCATATAGGCACAATAATAAAAAATTCCATGCAAATGGGTTTTGTGCCACGTACTTCCTGATTAACGTTTATTGAATCCAATCCCGGTAGTGTCCCCTTACTATCCGGCATTGAACTGTTAGCATACATGGTGTACTATGCTTAGCATGCTTGGGAAAAAGAATTTCCAAGTGGTCATATCTATGCCATGTTCAGGTGTTAGGTTTATTCAACGTCACGGTTCGGTCCGTGGTTACCAAAGACATGTGTCGCGCCATTGTACGGTCTATAAGAGATCAACCCTACTCACTTCATTTCATTCCACTTGTCAAGAACTGAATAGGTCTCCACCTAGCAATGACCAGGAACTGATGTTTGATTTAGTGCCATCTTCTCTCATTCATAGTCATAGATTGTTTTTCGAGCACTTATTCACTAGTCAATCTCCTATCTTTTCAGGAATGCACATCGGCGAAGTACGTTTGAAATGCCCTGAATTTGAGATGAGCATCACTGGCGATCCTCGTCCGACCCCACATGATGCGACGTATTCTACAGCTGCCAATATGATACCGGAGATTGGCACGAAGGCAGAGGAAAAAGGACAAAATGATAACTGATGCAAATTAAGTTGCTAGCTGGGAACTAGTAGGGGCTGGGGCCAATATTCGTAAAGAGTGAAATAAAGCCACGTAGTTATTTGTTGTTCTAATGTATGAATGTTATAATGATTTGTGTTGAATGAGTTTGTATTATATTGCGTTGTGCACGCGCGTGCTAACGATGTGCTAAAACAAATTATTTCTACCATTATTTTATTGAGTTTTCCTTTTTGGGGAACTTGTTCCAACTTGCTTTTGGTTGGAATTTCACTTATGTGCATATGAGTGGGTTACATTTTCCCGAAATTGTACCACTTTTTGGAAGGTTGCTTATTATTGCTTATTTAGCAATTGCATTCCGGTTTATCTTGATAGGTTTTGCGAGTGAGGCATTTTGGAGCTTGAATTTTAAAAATATCAAAAACCATAGTTTGAATTTTGAAAAAATCATAGCTTTTGTTACATATGTTCATATGGATGCATTCCACATGTGTATAATGTTTCACGATGAAATGTGTTAACATGTGAGCTACACAAAAATGAATATTTTGTTAATTTTTAATAGTGAACAATGCACGTAGTGTTCACCATTATCAAAGTTATGAATTACTTTTTCTTTCTAGTTCACTAGAAGCGTGGCAAATTTTGGCAAGTTTTTTCGATATGAGTTCCACATTTCCATTACTCATCATGTTTAAACCTTATGCAGAAGAGAAGATGACAGCAGAAGTGTTGTCAATAATGGAGAAAGATAAGGAACCTAGCTCAAATATAATGAAAGCTGCCAATGTAGCTTTCTCAGGCGATGATGGCAAAACCAAGAGCACTAACAGGATGGGATTGAACTTGAAGGAGGTACTTTCCCAATGCGATAAATGCATGGTAAGAAACCTTGTACTGAAGGGATGCATTGAAATTTTAAATGCAATCTATATCTTTGACACTTGTCAATGCAGGAGCTTGATGAGATATGCTGTGATTGTGATTGGATGGTCCCTATATCCACAGTAGTACCTTCACTAGCAGATGGTTGTGTAAGTACATTTACTCTTATCTCTTTAATTTTCCAAATTGACAAGCATTGGGTTCATGGACCATATAAGCACAATAATAAAGAACTCCATACAAATGGGTCTTGTGCCACGTACTTCCTGATTAGCGTTTATTGAATCCAATCCCTATAGTGTCCCCTTAGAATCATGCATTGAACTGTTAGCATACATGGTGTACTATGCTTAGCATGCTTGGGAAAAAGAATTTCCAAGTGGTCAGATCTATAAACCACTTGTCTATGCCTTACTCAGGTGTTAGGTTTATTGAACGTCACTGTTCGGTCCATGGTTACCAAAGACATGTGTCGCGCCATTGTATGTTCTATAAGAGATCACCCATAGTCACTTCATTGCATTCCACTTGTCAAGAACTGAATAGGTCTCCACCTAGCAAAAACCAGGAACTGATGTTTGTTTTAGTGCCATCTTCTATCATTCATAGTCATAGATTGTTTTTCGAGCACTTATTCACTAGTCAATCTCCTATCTTTTCAGGAATGCACATTGGCGAAGTACGTTTGAAATGCCCTAATTTTGAGATGAGCATCACTAGCAATCCTTGTCCGACCCCACATGATGCGAGGTGCTCTTCAGCTGCCAATATGATACTGAGCTTGGCAAGAAGGCTTAGGAAAAAGGACAAAACTATAAGTGATGCAAAGTTGCTAGATGGGAACTAGTAGGCGCTGGGGCCAATATTCGTAAAGAGTGAAATAAAGCCACTTAGCTATTTGTTGTTCTGATGTATCAATGTTATAATTATTTGTGTTGTCTGACTTTGTATTGTATTGCGTTGTGCATGTGTGTGCTAACCATGTGCTCAGACGAATTATTTTTACCATTATTTTATTGAGTTTTCCGTTTTTGGGGGAACTTGTTCAAACTTGCTTTTGGGTGGAATTTCACTTATGTGCATATGAGTGGGTTACATTTTCCCAAAATTGTAGCACTTTTTGGAAGGTTGCTTATTATTGCTAATTTAGCAATTGCATTCCTATTTATCTTGATTGTTTTTGCGAGTGAGGCATTTTGGAGCTTGAATTTTAAAAGTATCAAAAACCATAGGTTTTTATACATATGTTCATATGGATGCATTCCACAAGTGTATAATGTTTCACGATGAAATATGTTAAGATGTGAGCTACACAAAAATGAAAATTTAGTGAATTTTTAATAGTGAACAATGCATGTACTGTTCACCACTATAAAAGTTATGAATTTTTTTCTTTGTAGATCGCTAGAAGTGTGGCAAATTTTGGCAAGTTATTTCTATATGAGTTGCACATTTCCATTACTCATCATGTTTAAACCTTATGCAGAAGAGAAGATAACAGCAGAAGTGTTGTCAAGTATGGAGAAATATAAGGAACCTAGCTCAAATATAATGAAAGATGCCAATCTAACTTTCTCTTGCGATGATGGCAAAACAAAGAGCACTAACAGGATGGGATTGAACTTGAAGGAGGCACTTTCCCAACGCGATAAATGAATGGTAAGAAACCTTCTACTGAACGGATGCATTGAAATTTTAAATGCAATCTATATCTTTGACACTTGTCAATATAGGGGCTTGATGAGATAGGTTGTGATTGTGATTGGATGGCGCCTAGATACATAGTAGTACCTTCACTAGTAGATGGTATTGTCGGTTCTATATCCGGCGTATCTCATAGTAGGGGTCCTAGCTAAGCTAGGCGTCTTGGAGCAATGGTAACATGGTCACGGGATTTTATGCAGGTTCGGGCCCTCGTGATGGAGGTAAAACCCTACGTCATGCTTTTGATTGTGTGCATATGGGGTGTAGTACAGAGTACATGTATCTACCACGAGATTGATCTAGTGAATATAAGATGTTTTATTGACTAGCCTGGCCTCGGTTTATATAACACACCGGAGGCCTAGGGTTTAGAGGAGTCCTTGTCTTGGGCACCAAGTCTTGTGGAATCCTCCTTGTACGCAGCATGGGTTGTCCGAAGTGGCCCATGAGTAAACCGCCATGGGGATCCTCGGCCCGATACACCTGTTCGGGAGACGACTTGTTGAGTACCCCCTATTCCAGGACACCGTCAGTAGCCCCTGAACCGGTCTTCAAGTTGGGGACGCTCCTCGATTCTTCCGAACTGTTCTTTCGGTCATCGGCCTTGAAAACTGGTTCAAGAAATGTCCTAATCTTCGATCTTGAGGATCATCGAAGTGAATCCAAAGAGTTTATACGTCGGGTATCCGAGGATCGCCTCGGGTTTGAAGTTGTTCCCGTGCAGCGGTGTCCTCTTGTATCCGAGCTCCAACGCCGGACTGCATTCGGGATATCTTTTGCAGCCGAGCAGCACCGCCGGACTATATCCGAGGTGTCATAGATCACCTTGGCTTGAAAATGTTTCAAGGAGGTTATCCGAGTTTAACTCTAAAAAGTTCTTTATGGAACGAGCCTTTCAAATTCGGGCTTTATGCCGGGCCATTTCTGAGCTCCAACGATGGTCAGCGTCCGAGGTGTCGTAAACTACCTCGGTCTTTTAAAAGATTTAACGAATTTAGCCAGCTTAACGCCGGAAATGCCATATATGGAGCCAGCCACTGGCGCCCGAGCTTTATGCCGGACCGCTTCCGAGGTGGTGCACCACCCCGACCGCAGGCTGATTTTTGTGAATATTTTTTATTGGTGCAATTTATTCTCCGCCGAGATATATAGCCAGTATATGTATATCCAGTAGCCGTCAAGGTGTGTGTCGGCCAAAAATCCGAGATGCACATTAGAGGAGATAGTGATCGGCGGACGAGCCCTTGCACTACAAAAAAATACACTTCCGTGATGATACGTGTTTGTCACAGTAGGTCGCATTTTTTGTCATGCATGTACATCCATGACAATTTTATGATAGAATCAAGATAGTCATACATGTGCTGTCATAGAAGTGTTCCATGACATTACCAAAATTATCATCACAGAAGTGTCCACTTCCATGACGATAAATCGCGCATCACAGAAGTGCTTTCGTCAAGGGTGACCGACACGTGGCATCCACCGTAACGGAACGTCGTTAAGCTATCGGGTCTGGTTTTGGATCCGATAACCCGCTAACAGCCCCCACCAATGGGGATTTTCCACATGTAAAATCATCATTGGGTGGAGGAAACACGTGTCGGCTCACCGTTGGGATAGATGTCATCCACTCATTGGACAGAAGGCGCCTATGATACATCGACACGTGGCATGGCCCAACAGAGGCCCATTCCTGTGAAAAGGCTGGCCCGTTTGACTTGGTCAAAAGGTGGCGGGCCGGCCAACGGAAAGCCTGTTAACGACATGTTCGCATATAGCCCATTTACAGCCCGCTAACCCAGGGCCCGTTACGACCTATCCGAATTAGGCCCAGTAGCGTCATCTGGGCCGTCCAATATGATTCCAGCCCATTTTAAGTTCCGGCCCATGTATGGCCCATGACGTCTTTCGGCCCAGATGAGGCCCTTTGTAACTCTTGGCCCATTAACGGCCCGTGGTGAAACTGGCCCGTAATGAACAGTGTATAACTTTATACCCATTAAAGGCCCATTAATCCATTGGGCCATTTGCATCCCATATTATCTTTCGGCCTTCTCAGGGCCCATTTATTCTTGGGCTCATTTCCAGCATTCAGTTACGTACGGCCCGTTACTGCCATTTTCTCCTTGTGGGCCAAATTCAGCCCGTGGTTACAGTCGGCCCGTTTCTGGCCCGTTAATACGTTGGGCCGTTTTCATAGCGTCATCAAATACGGCCTATTAATGACGGCCCGTTTTGGTCGGCCCATGAACAGACGACTCCAACTCTAGCCCGTTTATGGCCATAATGCGGTCTGTTTTTGGCCCATGTTTGGCCAATCGATCATACGGCCCGTCTAAGGCCCATTGATGATACGACCCGTAGAAGGCCCATTGTTTCTACGGCCCGTAGAAGGCCAATTGTTTCTACGGACCGTAGAAGGCCCATTGTTTCTACGGCCCGTAGGAAGCCCAGTGTCACGACAGTAAATATGTAGCCCATGGCCTGTTAAAGGCGGGAAACTACTATAGGTTTAGACCTGCTAATGGCCCAAGATGATTATAGGCCCACGTTTTGGCCCATATGAGTAACGCGCCGGCCTGAAGACCGACAACACTAAGATCCACTGAACCTTCCGGCCTAAATTACCGCATACCGACCAAAGAATAAACCTAGACTATACAACAAACAAATTACGGCATATTAGGAATCAAAGTTCGCTACCCGGTGATAATAAAGCGCAACATGACCGCGGATTACATACACTGGGCATCAAAGGTCGCCACCAGTGCATATAAATGCGCCAACAAAAGAGTATACAAAACTAAGAGCACTTCTGAAGGCAGTAGACCTGGCAACCTCGGGCCCCCGCAAGCAGCCGAACAAGCTGATGAGACCTCAGTTGTGTCAAAGATAGATGCTTCATCCCTAGCTGTATGGCACCATAGTGCGCAAGGCAGTCCCCTGACATCTTCATTACATCTTTGACTTCAAGTCGGAGCTGAGCTGAAGCAAGCCTTTCCGCTTTAAGTCGAGACTGAAGAAGTCGAACTGATTGAGGCAGCGACTGCACAGAGTTTGTCTCACACCTACTGGTGAGTAGCTTCAACTCACTGTCTTCATCAAGACAGGACCTTGGGGTCATCTCGCTGTCCTCAAGATGGTTTGGCTCACTATCTTTCCTAAAGTTCTGCCTTGCATAAGAGATACGACTCTGAAAGAGAAAAAAGGAGATACGTAATAGGTTTCACAATTATATAAGCAAATAAATGGATATGTTCTGCATAAGGAACATGTTTTTACAACTACAATTTAAAACTGGTAGTTGTTGCAAACATCCAATCAGATGTAAATAGCAGTGGAGGAAATGATGCATATCCAAATCTATACTAGAACAAACTTTGAAGGCTTGAGAAGGATGAACTTACATTACATGTTAACACGGGCTCGAGAAAGCCCTTCTCCATGTTGATGGAAAGATAATTCAATAAATTCCCCAAAGAAAATTCTTTATTAGCGTTGCCATTATTCCACATTTTGCAAAGAGTAGATATAGATCAAATAATATTGGAAGAAATAGACGATAATGAAGCTCAGGTGCAGACTGACGATACATAATCAAATAGCAATTAATTAAGTACAGCGTTACAAGGCAAAAGGTACTGACAAGAGGAATGCAGACATCCACGTGTGCAGTGGCATTGGCTTTATTCAGCATTTTGGTAAGAGTAAATGTAGATATGATAATTTGGAGAAAGTGGAGGGCAGGGCAGATAAGATGCAGACTAATGCTAGACAATCAAGTATCTCGCGATGCATGTATAGTAATACCACCACCGTCCGTTATTAGTTGTTGCTCAAATGGATTTATCTAGCACTATTAAGTTCTAAATACATCCAATTGATCAACAATTAATTCGATACAGAGGTAGTACACATGACAACAGGTACTTACCTGAGCAATCCAAAACTTCATAACCATTGTGTTAATTCTACATTTATCTAATAGTAAATATAGATATTATAATTTCAAGCAAAGGAAGGATAAAGAAGCGAACATTTACAATGCTACATAATCAAACAGCAATGAGTGTAAGTATGCTGACAAAGGGCGAGAGGTATTGACAAGAGCAATGCAGAGCCCAGTATTGTCGTGAGATCCTATGATCCTTTGAGCAAGGAGATTCATCTAAAATTAGTTTTCATACAAGAGAGAAGGTAAGGCACATGCAGAAATTTAGGAGATCAAATTTTGAATTGATATCATAGACAGTACCTGACGCTAGGCTATCAGCAGTTCTAATAGGGGTTTGGCCACTGGAGTAGGGGTAAAGTCTGTTATAGTTGGGCCAGTGTTTTCTGTGGCTGCTGATCTATCTGATTTAACTGGTATCACTACCTTTTCCAAATACCTAGTTTGTACTACCTGAGGATCTGCAATCACCCTCTTCCTTTTGGACATCAATTACGAAAGAACAACATTTGACTGGAAAAACATAGTATGACGACACATGGAATAGGTACAGAAAATGGATAGGTATGGCATATACTCATATATGATGCTTAAACTAAGCAGATGGTGTAACAAAGTAGAAGTAATGCAAGAGGTCAGATGCAAAATATGTGCGACCAATACAACCTTGCCAAGTTAGAGCATGCACCTTGATGGGTGAATAAGATAGGTCATTCTCCACCATGCCAAGTTTGTTAGCCAGTGGATCGTATCACAATATTCCTCTCGTGCGCCCATTCTCATATTCATTTTGATAATGTTTAATACCTAACATGCATGAAAACATAAAAACAAGTGAGATTATCTTTGTAATGCAGAAGTGATTCTAATCCAATACTTCCTCCCTGTAAACCCCTTTGTGCTATCTCTGCAACTTGTAAGAGGTGCCATGCATGCTGTAATTTGGTGTGTGCATTAATATAATGTGGCCTACTACTCAAAATATGAGAGCTCCAGAAGTGATGATACTTCGCAGATGACAACTTCAACATATGGTAAAGAAGAACAAGTCGACCTGACCTGACAGATTCAAAATATACTAAGGGAGAATAACTCGACCTGACCAGTCGACCGCAAGAGAAGAGGATCATCTTAAAGAAGAGCAAGCAGATTGAAGATATTACAAGTCTTTCTATACAATCTTGGTTGGCCATCCATGATGAACCAGAGCGCATAGAGAAATACTATTCCTTCCAGTCTCTCCATATGTGGCTCACATGCATTTCGAAACTAAAGTAGGAACATTTAGCTGACCAATTAAACATCTCTCAGTTTACTAATATCAGCATAATGTCATATTTAAATTTGTACAACTAAGCTTGTTTAGCTCGATGGGTGGAGCAGTGCTATTACGACATGAACCACGTAGGCTGATCGTGGTCATCATAAAGTGGGGAAACTGTAAGCATGATGAGTATAGTGTTGACCGTGGCAGTGGGATGGCAGATCTGAAGCTGCAAACCGCGCAAAGGGTAGTTAGCAACCGATATTTGCTTTGAAATAACAACTAAGATTTGGTATGGATAAGAAAGTACAGTCAACAAGTGACAAAGAAATGCAATTCTGCTGTCTCTCTATATGTCGCGACATGCATTTGGAAACTCAAGTGGGACCTTTAGCTAACCAATTAAATGTGTCTGTTAACTAATATCAGTATCATATCACAATCATATTTGAACAACTAAGCTTTGGAATTTTGAGTGTTGTGTTGTTTAGCTTGAAGGGTGGAGTAATGCTAGTATGACAGAAAGCACCTATGCAGATCATGATAGAGTAGATAAAAGGGGAAAACCCTAAGCATCAAGAGTAAAATCAGGAAAGTGGAACTAGCTGGACCAGTGGGTGGCGCACATGCTTTTCGAAACGAATATAGGAACATTAGGTGACCAATTAAACGTTCTCTGTTTTAGTAATATGAGCATCATATCAGATTCGTATTTCAACACATAAGCTTTGGAATTATGAGTGGCATGTTGTTTCGCTTGATGGGTTGAGGTCTTGAGGAGCAGTGCTAGCACGACACGAAGCAGGGAAGCACCTACGATGATGGTAGTGAATATAAAGGGGGGAAACCATAAGCTTTACATGGCGGATCTGAAGATGCAAACCGGACAAAGCTACTTCGCAACCAATGTTTGCATTCAACTAGCCACTACGATATGGTACGGACAAGAAAAGTACAGTAAACAATTTAAGATCTATTTTCCGGGTGAGATCAATAACTTAAGCACATATGGAAGAGTACCACCTCTCTTGCGACGCCGTGTAGGCCCCTGCTGATACGTTGAGGGTGTTGTGGGTGCGATGGCTGTCGGCAGCGGGGAAGAAGACTTTAGATGGCACACGGCCGGGTTGGGGGATAAATCCTGTTGCCGTGGACGAGGCGGTCGTAGGAGCGGCAACGGCAAAGTGGACGACGACGCCGATGAAGCGAGACGACGCGATGAAAGGATCCTGGTCCGGCGCCATGGATGAGAGACGTCCATCTCTTGCAGTGGACGACGGGGTAGGGGTAGCGGCTCCGGCAAGGTGGAGGACGGGGTGGCGGACGGAGGAGGCTGGACACAGTGGAGAGGTTGTCGTGGTGCCGACGGTGTATGAATGGGGAAATGGAGGGGGAGGGGGGATCTCAAACTTTGGGACGCGCTTGTCTGAAATGTGGGAAAGTTATGAACTTATCCCCCGTTTAAAATTTCGGACATCACGTCGGTTGGGGATAGGACGGTAATCTCGCATCTCCCAAATATTTGCCGGTAACGATTTCGGGCGAGGAGAGGGTGTTTTGCCGCCCACGGTTGGCGCCCATGGTGTATGAACGGGGCTGACAGGTAGGGCGGTTGTGTCACGTCTGAGGGAAGTTACACATCTGCCCCTATTTAAAATATTAGCCTACATCGATTTCGGACGAGGAGAGTTTGTTTTGCCGCCCACCATGGATGAATGGGGAAATGGAGGGAGAGACACATGTCTTTCGGACGAGCTTGAATCAAATGTGTTTTGCCGCCCACGTTTGGCGCCCACCGTGTCTGAATGGGCTCAGAGGCCATCGTGTCACGTCTGATTGAAGTTACTAGTCTACCCCTATCGACAGCAGTGTAAATCCGGTCGATAAGGATGTCAAGTGTCAGGGGTAGACAGTAATTTCCATCTCGCAAACACTTGCTTCGGGCAGCCCACAAATGATAGTGGGTGTTTAGCCGCTTCGTTCAAAACTTGGGAGAATTAGCATTCACGTTTGCCCTGGGCCCTGGCAACTAAATCCAAATCCAATTTTTATTCGATTACGAATATCCACAGATAATTCTACGTTTTGTTATTTATTTCTTCAAAACCACAACAAAGATTTATTCCACCTTTATATATGATTATGATTTAGAAATGTCGTGATCTTCGAATTCAGTAGGTTGGATACACTTTGAGTTAAACAGTTATTTCATCCAATACACTATGCTCACACGAAAAACAGTTCACCTTATGTCAATCATAGAAGTACTGAGGATTACCTCGCCTAAAAAATTCGGGTCACTACAACACATGGACAACCTAGTGGGTCTTACAACATAATCCATTCAGAGACATGACACAACATGCAAGTACAATAATCTTTTGACAATTTCAACTGCTATCTAAAGAAGAACTGGGATTACCCTGGGCTTCAGGTAGCAGAAGCAGCAGGACCTCCTCCATCTTCAAATGCAACATTCTTACTTCCTCCAGTTCTTTGGTTGCTTGCATAATGCGTGCAGCTAATTGCATAATTTCCAGCTTCAAGATCGAGATTACCTCATTAATGGCAGCCACACCATCTCTTTCTGCCTCTAGTAGAGCCTCAAGAACTATAATATATGTGCTCAGACTGCTCTCCGGCGGTGTTGCCTCTGAACTGCTACCATCTGTTCACATGGATGGCGCACTGCTTCCACAAATAGATTCTGGAGTTGTACATTGTGTCCTAGTGTGAACGGCATCCTGAAAGGTTTCCGCTGGACATAACTAAGAGATAGTTATCGCATGATCTAGGCAGTAAGCTTACATGATAAATGACATACGAATTATTGCCGAGCATGGCAAGCTATATTTAAATGGTTCGAAGCAGCATCAGCCGAAAATAAATTAAAATGGTAAGATGAAACTAGGGATGTAAGTGGCAAATAAACGACATCCGCCAGTCCCATCTAGTTAGTTTTTGCTAGCTCCCTGGTTCGTTTTCCTCAAAAAACAAAAACTCTTTTGAACTATCATACCACTAGTGGACTTTAATCGTGATTAAACGGGACCCAGTTGACATCCCTAGTTGAAAGGGAGTGTACCACCGCTAAGTTGCCAAGGCATCTAGGCAGTTGAAATAATCTGAGAAAGCACTTAATAGTGTGGCCTCATATAAACTACGAAGACAGTCTTGTGATGAAGTTCAGAGGAAAAGTTAAGGACTCAAATGAACTAGACATGCCTTTCTTTACGATAGTACAGCAGGCACTGCTGACATATTGGCCAACTCAGGTATAGCATAACAAGTAACAAACAAGCATTCGAATCAAGCAATACAGCAAAGCAGAACCCTGAACTATTTGTTATTCTGTAGGATTACAGGTTGAGGGCACAAGCCAAGAAAGCATCCCACACGCATTACATTTCACATGTACTAAAACACACTGTCTTACCATATGTTGCTGTGAAGCCTCGCTGCTGTTGCAATGTTCTTTGAAGATATCGTCAGCATCCCGTGGTTGCAAATCTACTAGTTGTAGTTTATTCTGCACTCTCTATTTAGGTGAAATTAATTTTAATCGCATGCACTGGTTCGAATTGATCATCAATGGTTCATCTAAACTAATGAAAGAAGGGTGTGTGCATACACGATAATATATCTGCTTCCCTCTATTTTTATGCTTGTTTGAGGTGCCAGCCCGAGAAGAACAAATAATTTTTTTGACAGAAAGACTGTAAGGGAACCCCCTACAGTATAATTGGTGCAACAACCCCAAATTGCAAGTACCATGCCTTGAACCTGTGTGGGTGGGAAGGCATCAGCCCCTTCCCACCACTAGGCTATGCCTTAGTCTGCAAAAGAACAAATATTTTGCTTGATGGGGTTCGCAGCTGCATAATTAGTAGAAGCATCAAATTAGTCATGCAACTTGGGAAGATCAAGAACACACAAAAAAGTAATGAACAGAGGCTCGTAGCAGTGATGTAATAGCTAGCATCAGAAAATGTAGGGTAAAACGAACAAAAACCAGCGGAACCACATGCTAGTTTGTTGATGTGTAATTAAGCATAGAGAACATGAAGCAGTCTGATGGAACCAAGAGGTGGCATCAGAACAACACCATTATCATAAATATAGCATGCAAGAAGTAAAATAGTAGGCAGTGATATCTAGGAAGTACAGTAATACTTAGGACAAAACTAAAGCATATTAACTATATGTGCACTCGTATGTAATTTAGCACATGTAACATGTTCACTACCAGAAGTATGGCCCTACAGGTGCAAGCAGAATAACGCATCTCATGAAAAACTGAATGATGCCCTGAAGAAATTCAAAGGTGCAGTGCTTATGCTAAGAAAGTGAATGTAGGCGCCGGCCGTTGGATAATAGTACCTGATTCTCGGCGGCGTATGGGTATCGTTGGCATACTTGATAGCTAAGGATCGTCGATGGTGCTCGTGTTGCGATTGAGTTTGGGTCGGCTGTCGCTGTTGCTGAAGCGGCTCCGGTGCTACGGTTGCGGCGCCTGTCGACATACAAGAAAGCTCATCTGTGGTAAGTGAACAGTTGCACTATAAAGAGAAAAACCGAAGGAGTACAGATCGAAATAACCTGATGAGGCTGCGGCGTCGGTAAAGCAGGGCCGGTGGAGTTGAATATGGCGTCCGTGGAGCGGGTCCGGTGCAGTGGACGAAGGCTTCGGCGGGCGCGTTGTACAGTGCTTTTGGTGAGGCGGATCTGTTTTGGCGGACGAGGGCTTGTATGAAGGGCCAGCGAAGGGACGGACGAAGGAGTCAGTGAAGGGCCTACACTGTGGTGGATGAGGGCGCCGGTTAAGCAGATCCGGTGCGGTGGACCATGATGGCGGTCAAGGAGATCTGGAGCGGTGTACAAGCCAGTCGCTGAAGCGGCTCCGGTGAAGTGGTTTGTTGGCAGTTGGGGGTTCCAAGGTGCGGAAGGTAGATCCGTCGGGGTGTGAGGTCCACCGCTGCGGCGGAGGACTAGATTCGGCGGCTTGCCGTGGTTGGGGGGTTGGGGAGGGGAAGGGGAGGGGCTCTGGGGAAGAATGTTGGGGGCAAAGAGGAGAAAACAATGGAGTTACCAAAGCCGCCCTTTTCCGTTCATGTGGTAGGGGTAAAATAGGAATATCGCAGGGCTAAACTTTCGGGCGCGAGATATTTCGATGTGAGCGGGAAGTTTGAAAGCTTTTGGCGCCTGAAATTATATTCTGGTCTTGTACGGCCGACTATGATATCATGGCCGAGAATTTGTTTGTTTTGCACGCAAAAAAAGTGCAAGTTTTGAAAATCAATGTCTCCAAATCGAAAATTAGATTGTCCATTCAATTCAAATATGGATCATTGTGCTACTACAAGCAAATACCATCATATGCTCCAATTCAAATTAAATTCCAAATGTGTTTATCCTAAATATAATGAAAAAAGCAAAAATGTGTATGTGTATGAATGAAGTGGATGATTATAAAGTTTGAACATGCCCGTATGTGTATATCTCTAGGTTTGATATATGAATTTGAAATCAGGAAATCCCCGCTTAAAAATGCACCTCCGTTTAAATGAATTACAAAAGCTAATGATGGAGTCGAATTCCAAAATTCCAATCTTAGGTTTGTAATTCTGGTACATCAAAGTATATCACGCATGTTCAAAAGTATCGTTATCTCATAGTCCAAACAGTGAAACAAATTGATCAACCTTGAGTGCACACTATTGACCATGTATATCTCAATTACGCTAAAGTCCCTCAAATATAGACACCTCACTCTTTATCTAAAGCAAACCCCGCCCCCTCGTCGCCCCCCCCCCACACACAAGTCGTTCTCTCCCCAAAACACCAAAACACGAGCACATTAACACCCCTCTCTCTTCTAAAGTCCGGACCCCAATATAGGTCTCTATCACTTTATCTCTTGGGCATGCACACATCTCTTCCCCCACTCTCTAGCTAGGTCTCCCGGCATCTCTCTTTCCCAAGCACAAGCACTATGTAGAGTGTATCTTTCCCATACACAAAAAACGTCGCCCCCAAACGTATATCTCCCTAGTTATGTGGTTCTCGCACACTCACCTCACACACCACCCCCACTGCAAAACAGGCAAACTTGTTCTCCTTGTGCACCACTCTCCTCTTTCTATCTCTCCCACATGCGGACCCCGCCCAGCTCCTCCCTGTATACATATATGTCGTGACTCTTTCCATAGCTCCCTAGTGTATCATCGTTCTCGATCTCGCACATTGTTCTCTACACCATCTATTGTAGATCTCTCATGAAGTCCCTATCACACACACGATGACTCACTTCCCTTGCGTCTCCGTACATAGGCCAATTTCAAACAACATCAACATCGTCTCCCTATCTATACGCCATTTATGGACACAAACGCCCCCTCTCTTCCTCTCTATCTCTCTCTCTCCGTCACTAGCTCTCTCTCTCTCTCTCTCTCTCTCTCTCGCTCGCTCTCACACCCCTCTCCCACACACAATCGATGTCTCTTCCAAATAATCTACGCCCCTGCCCGCACCCATGCTGTCTCGCTACTACACATGTCACACCATTCCCCCTTCCCAATTATACTAGGTTTACATCATTAGTGGTCGCTCTACTCCACATACACACACTCCCTCTCACACACAAACGCGCGCACAAACACACACAGACACGCACAAACACCCATTAATCTAGATCCTCATCTCTCCCCATGTCCGCATGTGTATCTCGCACACTCACTCTCTAATTATGTATATGTGTCTCCACGTCAACACGAAGCCCCATGTAAATGTCTCTCTCTATCCTCCACACACATAGACACAAAGAATCTGTTATCATTGCCTCACTCTCTAGACATATCACACACGCACACTGCCTCTCTCTCTCTTGCATACACACTCAACAAGGGTTTCCCCGTGAATAACTTACCATCTATTCATCAACAGTCGTGGCAGTACGGCGAACATGAGACGTGAAAAAGAATAAATCTACACGTGCTTAGGCCACCTAGTATGACTACTAGGACTAGAGCAAGCCAAAAGCGCGCCGCAGTCACCTCCTCCTCATCGGCGATGGGAAAACCTTTGTTTTACACAGTCGAGAAGTCATTGTGCTAAGGCCTCACATGCTGAGGCGTTGAATAGAATGTAGATGCTAGTTTACGAAAACAAGTATCGATAATACGTTTGTATCACCATACTTATATTTCTTCTCTTATAAAAACTGAGTTGGTGATGATGGTACGCGTGCCATCTTGCAATATAGACCGTCTAATCTATATCTGACTGATGGAAATTAAACTAAAAGATACCGCACCCCTCTCCACATTTGCAGACAAGGCCTTCCCTCGTTCATCCTTATCTCCAACAATCTCATTGTTGAGCAATTAAGAAAGGAAGCCTCTGGAACAAACTAGCCTGGTGGCCGCTGCCGGCGTCATCAATCCCCATGCCTCCGCTCAGTCCGACCACCGATCACCACCACGCCCCACTCCTCTTCACCTTATATCCTATTTCTCGAGATATCATTAGTTTTTACACATGGGATTACACCCGCATGGGTCAATCACAACGAGTGTTTTTATAAAAAATGCATCTTAATGTTCCGTGGAATGCACGGATCTTGCTATTACTCCTACAGAAGACTAAGTTGGTGATGATGGTGTGTCTGCCATCCGTCGTTTGTGACCATTAGATCTACATCTAACGACTGTGAGGTAAGTTGTTGCCTTTTCTCACAAACATCCAACTTGTCTACCAATTTGCATAAAAACCCATAATTAGTATCTTAAAAGCAACCACATCCCTCCCTGACCTCACCAAAATAGCCCAAGGAATATATTCTAATTGAAACATAATATATCTCTAGTGATATATGTATATCAAAATTAGAGTGTTTTGTATCAAGTTTGTGAATAAGTATTATTCTAATTATGATTCGTTGCAACGCACATGAACATTGCTAGTATTTCCAACCATGCAATTTTTCCCCTAGTATTCCATAGTTTCGAGTTTTCCATCAAGATATTAGTCACTCATGGTTGATATTTACTTTCAATCATGTACACATATGCACTATGTAACTAGCCTTGCTTATTGGGTTCCAAAGCTTACCTTTCACTCCTACTTACAATATGTAGAGTATTTAAAAAAACTACCACTTTCAACCAGCCCTAGGAAGAATCTATTGTACAAAAAATAGCAAAAACATACCCAAAATTTCTTAATCCACGCCAAAAACTACTACCTACCAATTAGGTTAGTTTAAACCCATTTATGACAGGGTGGGCCCACACGTCCGTGCTGACGAGGCAGCTTAAACCAACACATTTTGTTTGACCGTTGACACGAGGGACCCACATCTGACCTTCTATCATGTTATTCCCCCTCAAATCATTATTTTTCCTGAACATACACTGTTGATGCGTGTTCGTCGCGGTGCTGGTGATGAGCGAGTTGGCCGCCGCTCCGCCGGACGGGCCGGACATCGCGCTGGCCTCCGCACGGGTTGGAGGGCTGGCCCGAGCATGACTCAGGAGCGAGCAAGCCGCCGCGCTGGCCTTCGCTCGAGCCAGATGGTTGGTCTTAGCGCGGTGCGTGCGAGCAAGCCACCGCGCCGCCGTGCCAATCTAGCTAGCAAACATTGCAGACAAGCAGCTGGACGGAGCTATCTTGGCTAGCTAGGGGTCGCGAGCGCCGGACGGAGCTGGCATCCGGGCTGCCGCAAGATGGGCTCCACACCACCGGCGGTTTTGACCTCGCCTTCTTCCGGCGGCGGTAGCTGCGTCCCATGGCCGAGGATGACTAGGTGGACAGGCCGGAGGTAGGAGGTCACTCGGGGATCTTTGTGTAGACTGCCATGTAGGTCCCACAAGTCATAACGACCGGTCGAATAGAAGGCGTTGACTTAATGGGCGACACGGGCCCTGTTTGGATACTACAGTACACATTATGCTTCTGGTAATCTGACACCGATTGAAGTGTTGCACGTCCACCGCAAGGGCGAGGGTGAGGGAGAGGCAGAGGGAGAGGGCGCGCTGTAGTCAAAACCCTCTCCTCGCCTGCGAACCACCGCGCGCGTGGGCGAGGGAGAGGCATAGTAAGCAAGCTTCTCCTCAGTCGGCGAGTCGACGAGACACATCAAAGCAGTACCAGTACTAGTCCATACTGCGTCCTTTCCGGTTAATATGGCTTAATTTGAAACGAGAAAAATACACTGGCGGTCAACGTATGTAACAATACGCTCTTTACGATCACTATATATAGTTTTGCGGTGATTATACGATCACTAGCTCATCGTAGAGCACCGTATTGCACCCTACTGACCGGCCACATAGTCGACGTGGCACTTTGTTCACTAGTTAAACTATCACCTGGTTTCTGGGTCCCACCTGTCAGTTGCAGAGCAAAGAAATCAGCTAAAAAACAAAGAGTGTAGTACATCTACACTTCCAATGCATTTAGCCTTTAATCTAAATCGATATTGATTGACTAATGCACCAACTTGTGCTCTAGGTATAGGCTACATGTCTATCCTTAATTAAAGCATGCAACGACCTTTATTTAATCTTCTTCTCTCAATGGTCGCATGCACACATAACTTTTGGGCGTTAATTATGCCCTGGTCAATGTGTAAATCTCTAAATGTACAGTCTTTCACGAACGTAGGGAGTAGGTTGAGCACTTGAGCATGAGCGTGTGTGTTGCGTCGTGCGCTGTGTGCCGCATGGGTGCGTGAGTGTTGCGTGCGTCCATGTGTACGTGTGAGTGTTGCATGTTGCATGCATGCATGCATGGGGCTTACTCCCTCCCATTGTCATGTTCATATTTCAAGCTTCCTCTGTTCCCTCCATATGGTGATACTCCCTTTGTTCCCAAATACGGAGTAAAATCCTCCCTCTGTTCCCAAATACGGAGTATTTGTCTTTCTAGAGATTTCAACAAGTGACTACGTACGGAGCAAAATGAGTGAAGTGAGCGTAGAGGCATAGGGATAATGTACAAAGGAAGTCTTCGCGATCCCTTATTCCCCATCTCGGTCAGAGAGAACTATTCAACTAGTCTTCGCAGTGAAGTGACAATACACGCTGCAGCAGATGGGACACTTAATTAATAAGCTAAACCAACGTGTTGGTGTTACTAAATCAGCCTTACCCAGTACTGCCATCATGTTTGCCAGTAGAGCACGCTTCTGTCCTCCACTAACTGACATATGGGCCCTCTTGTGGTAGACCCACATGTCATCGGTGTAACTATTTACAATCCGAAGGATGGTATATCCTGGTAGTAGTAGTAGAATTGAGATTTAATGCACTTTCTTCACCGTCTTCCACTCTTCTTCCTCCTCTCTTCCCCATCATCGGTCGCACACCATTCCCCCCCCCCCCCGCTCACTGCTCGCCTACCCGCGCTATCTTCCTTGGTAGCTCGCGTGTACCATATCCCCCCGCTCACTGCTCGGCCACACGAGGAGAAGCTTCTTCGCTCACCCGCCCGAATCCACTTCCCCGCTGGCTCGCAGGCACTGAAAACCCCAATGGCAGAACCGACTGACACGTAGAGCCGCGATTGGAATTCCCTCCCCAATGTTCTCTTGGAGCAGATGTGTAATCGTATGGACCTACTCAGCACCGTCCGTCTGGCCGCATCACTACTAGGAAAAGGCCTGCTAGTGGCGCACCAGTTTTGCCTACTAATGGCGCACTACCGGTGCGCCACTAGCACCACGCCATTAGAATTAAATACTAATGACGCACCCCTGGTGCGCCATTAGAATCTGGTATACTAATGGCGCACCACGCAGTGCGCCATTAGTATGCCTCCCAGGGGCCATATTTACCCATGTGCCTTGGCATACTAATGGTGCACTAGGGGGTGATGCGCCATTAGTGTCCTTTCTGCAGTGCGCCATTAGTGTGCTGAGTGGTGCGCCATTAGTATGAATATTAGGGATTATTTTTTTGTTTTCTGATATTTGCATAGGTTACAAAACATATTACTACACATAATATAGAGAGCACAACATATAAACAGCAGATTTATCGAATACAATAGAAGATTAGTCTCCGAATACAATTCATCATATTAGTCTCCAAATTTCAAATACCGAACAAAGTTATTGTTGGGGATCGTAGCAGAATTTTAAAATTTTCCTACGCTCACCAAGATCCATCTATGGAGTATACTAGCAATGAGGGGAAGGGAGTGCATCTACATACCCTTGTAGATCATGAGCGGAAGCGTTCCAATGAACGAGGTTGACGGAGTCGTACTCGCCGTGATTCAAATCACCGATGACCGAGTGCCGAACGGACGGCACCTTCGCGTTCAACACACGTACGGTGCAGCGACGTCTCCTCCTTCTTGATCCAACAAGGGGGAAGGAGAGGTTGATGGAGATCCAGCAGCACGACGGCGTGGTGGTGGATGTAGCGGGATCTCGGCAGGGCTTCGCCGAGCTTCTACGAGAGAGAGAGGTGTTGCAGGGGAGGAAGGAGGCGCCCAAGGCTGTTGTACTACTGCCCTCCCTCCCCCCCCCTTTATATAGGCCCCCTGGGAGGGGGGCGCCGGCCAAGACACATCTAGATGGGGGGGCGGCGGCCAAGGGGGGAGACTTGCCCCTCAAGGCAAGTGGGGCGCCCCCCACCCTAGGGTTTCCAACCCTAGGCGCAGGGGGGAGGCCCATGGGGGGCGCCCCAGCCCACTAGGGGCTGGTTCCCTTCCCACTTCAGCCCATGTGGCCCTCTGGGATAGGTGGCCCCACCCGGTGGATCCCCGGGACCCTTCCGGTGGTCCCGGTACAATACCGGTGACCCCCGAAACTTTCCCGGTGGCCGAAACTTGACTTCCTATATATAATTCTTCACCTCTGGACCATTTCGGAACTCCTCGTGACGTCCGGGATCTCATCCGGGACTCCGAACAACTTTCGGGTTTCCGCATACTCATATCTCAACAACCCTAGCGTCACCGAACATTAAGTGTGTAGACCCTACGGGTTCGGGAGACATGCAGACATGACCGAGACGCCTCTCCGGTCAATAACCAACAGCGGGATCTAGATACCCATGATTGCTCCCACATGTTCCACGATGATCTCATCAGATGAACCACGATGTCGAGGATTCAATCAATCCCGTATACAATTCCCTGTGTCAACCGGTATGTTACTTGCCCGAGATTCGATCGTCGGTATCCCAATTCCTTGTTCTATCTCGTTACCGGCAAGTCTCTTTACTCGTACCGTAATGCATGATCCCGTTGCTAACTCCTTAGTCACATTGAGCTCATTATGATGATGCATTACCGAGTGGGCCCAGAGATACCTCTCCGTCATACGGAGTGACAAATCCCAGTCTCGATCCGTGCCAACTCAACAGACACTTTCAGAGATACCCGTAGTGTACCTTTATAGTCACCCAGTTACGTTGTGACGTTTGGCTCACCCAAAGCACTCCTACGGCATCCGGGAGTTACACGATCTCATGGTCTAAGGAAAAGACACTTGACATTGGAAAAGCTCTAGCAAACGAACTACACGATCTTTGAGCTATGCTTAGGATTGGGTCTTGTCCATCACATCATTCTCCTAATGATGTGATCCCGTTATCAACGACATCCAATGTCCATAGTCAGGAAACCATGACTATCGATTGATCAACGAGCTAGTCAACTAGAGGCTTACTAGGGACACGTTGTGGTCTATGTATTCACACATGTATTATGATTTCCGGATAACACAATTATAGCATGAACAATAGACAATTACCATGAACAATGAAATATAATAATAACCATTTATTATTGCCGCTAGGGCATATTTCCAACAGTCTCCCACTTGCACTAGAGTCAATAATCTAGTTACATTGTGATGAATCGAACACCCATTGCGTCCTGGTGTTGATCATGTTTTGCTCTAGGGAGAGGTTTAGTCAACGGATCTGCTACATTCAGGTCCGTATGTACTTTACAAATACCTATGTCTCCATTTTGAACACTTTCACGAATGGAGTTGAAGCGATGCTTGATGTGCCTGGTCTTCCTGTGAAACCTGGGCTCATTCACAAGGGCAATAGCTCCAGTGTTGTCACAGAAGAGAGTCATCGGTCCCGACGCATTGGGAATCCCCCCTAGGTCGGTAATGAACTCCTTCATCCAGACTGCTTCATGTGCTGCCTCCGAGGCTGCCATGTACTCCGCTTCACATGTAGATCCCGCCACGATGCTTTGCTTTCAACTGCACTAGCTTACTGCTCCTCCATTCAAAATATACACGTATCCGGTTTGTGACTTCGAGTCATCCAGATCTGTGTCGAAGCTAGCGTCGACGTAACCCTTTACGACGAGCTCTTCGTCACCTCCATAAACGAGAAACATATCCTTAGTCCTCTTCAGGTACTTCAGGATATTCTTGACCGCTGTCCAGTGTTCCATGCCGGATTACTTTGGTACCTTCCTACCAAACTCACGGCAAGGTTTACATCAGGTCTGGTACACAGCATGGCATACATAATAGACCCTATGGCCGAGGCATAGGGGATGACACTCATCTTTTCTCTATCTTCTGCCGTGGTCGGGCATTGAGCCGTGCTCAATTGCACACCTTGCAATATAGGCAAGAACCCCTTCTTGGACTGATCCATATTGAACTTCTTCAATATCTTGTCAAGGTATGTACTCTGTGAATGACCAATGAGGCGTCTTGATCTATCTCTATAGATCTTGATGCCTAATATATAAGCAGCTTCTCCAAGGTCCTTCATTGAAAAACACTTATTCAAATAGGCCTCTATACTTTCCAAGAATTCTATATCATTTCCCTTCAATAGTATGTCATCCACATATAATATGAGAAATGCTACAGAGCTCGCACTCACTTTCTTGTAAACACAGGCTTCTCCATAAGTCTGTGTAAACCCAAACGCTTTGATCATCTCATCAAAGCGAATGTTCCAACTCCGAGATGCTTGCACCATCCCATAGATTGAGCGCTGGAGCTTGCATACTTTGTTAGCATTCTTAGGATCGACAAAACCTTCCGGCTACATCATATACAATTCTTCCTTAAGGACGCCATTAAGGAATGCCATTTTGACGTCCATCTGCCATATCTCATAATCATAGTATGCGGCAATTGCTAACATGATTCGGACGGACTTCAGCTTCGCTACGGGTGAGAAAGTCTCATCGTAGTCAACCCCTTGAACTTGTCGATAACCCTTAGCGACAAGTCGAGCCTTATAGATGGTCACATTACCATTCGCGTCTGTCTTCTTCTTAAAGATCCATTTGTTTTCTATGGCTCGCCGATCATCGGGCAAGTCAGTCAAAGTCCATACTTCGTTTTCATACATGGATCCTATCTCGGATTTCATGGCTTCTAGCCATTTGTCGGAATCTAGGCCCGCCATCGCTTCTTCATAGTTCAAAGGTTCACCGTTGTCTAACAACATGATTTCCAGGACAGGGTTGCCGTACCACTCTGGTGCGGAACGTGTCCTTGTGGACCTTCGAAGTTCAGTAGTAACTTGATCCGAAGCTTCATGATCATCATCATTAACTTCCTCCCCAGTCGGTGTAGGGACCACAGGAACATCTTCCCGTGCTGCGCTACTTTCCGGTTCGGAAGGGGTGACTATCACCTCATCAAGTTCCACTTTCCTCCCACTCAATTCTTTTGAGAGAAACTCCTTCTCCAGAAAGGACCCGTTCTTGGCAACGAAGATCTTGCCTTCGGATCTGAGGTAGAAGGTATACCCAATAGTTTCCTTAGGGTATCCTATGAAGACGCATTTCTCCGACTTGGGTTCGAGCTTTTCAGGTTGAAGTTTCTTGACATAAGCATCGCATCCCCAAACTTTTAGAAACGACAGCTTACACTACTAGGAAAAGGGCTATAGATGGAATGGCCACTAATGGCGCACCAGACATGTGGTGCGCCATTGCTATAATGGCGCACCATGTGCTGGTGCGCCATTAGTAACAAATATTTTTTTTGCCAGACATACTAATGGCGCACCAGGACGTAGTGCGCCATTACTAGTTGTAACTAGTAATGGCGCACCAGTAACATAGTGCGCCACTAAAATAATTTTTTTATTTTTTACTTTTTTGCAAAACTACTAATGGCGCACCTGGTGCAGTGCGCCATTACTAGTTTAAGCTAGTAATGGCGCACTGCTCCCCGTGCGCCATTAGTGTTTTTTTGCAAAACTACTAATGGCGCACCACCAGCAGGTGCGCCATTAGTAACCAGGGTTACTAATGGCGCATTTTGTGGTGGTGCGCCATTAGTAACCTGGGACGAGCTAGATATTTTGGACAGCCACACCTACCCACTCACTTTCCCCACTTCATTCTCTCCTCCCTCCTCCAAGCTTGTCTCGGCTGCCTCCTCCTCCTCACCTCATTTGCACCATAAATTCATCCAAATTACGTGGTTAAAGCCCCTTTTTTTATAGGTAAGTAAGGGGGAAGCTATCTTTATGTTGTTCTCCCTCCAACAACGTGCACATGCACTTTTTATGTCCTAGCTAGATCTATGTATGTTTGTGGTGTTGCATATGTTTGTGGTGTTGCATATATGTTTGTGTTTGCAGGTACCGGTATTTGAAATGCGATAGTTGCCAATATTTTGCCGGAATGTTGATTCATTTCCGTTTCGGCGAGAATTTTGGCACTATGCATTCTTTTTGGTCCTATTTTTAGGGAAAGTCATGCCAAATTTTTTCTTGGTTCTAAAATATCGTTTTGCTCTACCCCGCAGGTGACCATGGTCCGCACGATGACCGAAGGCATCGTGAATAGGTTTTTGAGCTCCGCGAAGGCCGAGATGCTTGAAAAGAACGAGACGGAGATAAGATGTCCGTGTCGAAGATGCAAGCTGAAGAGCCTTATTGCGGACCCGGATTCCGGGCAGGTGCGGGACCACCTGCTCTTGCGTGGTTTCATGGATGGCTATCGGTGGCAAGGTGATGAAGATGACTATGAAGTCGTCCATGGGGGTCGGGCAAGAAATGAGGATGGGCAGCAAGACAACCACCGCGGCTCGGGCGGGCGAGAAGACGAAGAATCTCCAGGACATGATCACGACGGTGATGCTGTACACAGTCATCATGTAGAAGATGCCGGACATGATGATGAGGAAGATGCGGGAGCAGACGAAGGGCATGATCATGAAGATGAAGATGCCGGCGGAGCAGACGACGATGGACCATCGATGGGCTGGGTGCAGGACCCTCATATTCAAGAGCTGCTTCTCAAGCAGACGGATAACGCAAGAGCTGCCGCCCGAGAGAAAGCCAAGCTGGATCAACTGGAGATAGACGCGGTTACTCCATTGTATGAAGGATGCAGGCCCGAGGATACCCGCCTGAAAGTAACGCTCATGGCTCTGGAGATGAAGGTAAAGCACAAAATGACCGACGCATGCTTCGACGAGAACATGTCATTCTGGCACGAACGTCTTCCCAAGGGGAACAAGTGCCCGACCAGTTTCGAGGAGGCGAAGAAAATCGTGTGTCCTCTGGATTTACCGCACGTGAAATACCATGTGTGCATGAACAATTGCATCATTTATCGGGATGAGCACACGGAGTCTACCATATGTCCGGTGTGCGGCGTCACTCGATACAAGAAGAGGAAGAAAGCTCCTCGAAAAGTGGTGTGGTACTTTCCGATCACTCCTCGTCTGCAGCGGTATTTCGCGGACCCTAAGGTAGCAAAGCTCCTGCGTTGGCACGCGGATAGGGAGGAGAAGAAGCGAGAAGATGACGCAAATGATCCGGAGATAAATAAAAAAGACAAGATGCTGAGTCACCCTAAGGATGGGAGCCAGTGGCAAGCGTTGAACTTCGAACACCCAGAATTTGGGAACGATCCAAGGAACATCGTGCTGGGCGCGAGCACCGATGGAGTCAATCCGTTTGGCAGCCAGAGAAGCACACATAGCACCTGGCCTGTGTTTGTGTGGATGTACAACCTTCCCCCCTGGTTGTGCATGAAGAGGAAGTACATTCACATGAGTATGCTAATTGAAGGGCCGAAACAACCAGGGAACGACATCAATCTGTATCTGGGGCTGCTGGAAGAGGAGCTAGACACGCTGTGGAAAACGCCAGCCAATACGTGGGACGCCGCAGAGAAAGAATATTTCCCTATGAGAGCCGCACTGCTCACGACGGTGCACGACTATCTCGGTTTCGGATATCTCGCGGGGCAGGTGGTCCACGGATTTTCTGGATGTGTCAGGTGCATGGATGACACAACGTATCGCCAGCTAGATAGAGATCCCGGGTCTTCGAAAACCGTGTTCATGGGACATCGAAGGTGGCTTCGCGACGATGACCCGTGGAGGAAACGCAAGGATCTGTTCGATGGTGAAACCGAACCCCGAAGACGCCCGCGTACGAGGAGCGGCGAGGAAATAGACGAGCTGTTGAAAAATTGGAAAGATTGCCCACTGCCGGGAAAGAAGCAAAAGGCGCCAGAGCCGGGAAAGAAGCGAAAGGCGCCAGAGCCACTGCTGAAGGTATGGAAAACGAGGTCTGTTTTCTGGGACTTGCCGTACTGGAAGATCCACCGTGTGCCTCACAGCCTTGATGTCATGCATATCACGAAGAACGTGTGCGAGAGTCTGCTTGGTACCCTGCTCAACATGCCAGAGAGGACCAAAGATGGGGCGAAAGCAAGGGCAGACTTGAAATCAATGGGCATCAGGGAGGAGCTTCACGCTAATGATGATGATGATGATGAGGCGAAGCAGGACACGGAAAGTCGTCGCAAAGGCAAAAAGGCCAAGAAGACCGGAAATGACTTCCCTCCCGCGTGCTTCACTCTAAGTCAGGAGGAGATCGATCAGTTTTTCACCTGCCTCGTAGGAGTAAAACTTCCTTACGGTTACGCTGGGAAGATAAGCAGATACCTAGACTCAGTGAAGCAGAAGTTCAGCGGGATGAAGTCTCATGACTGTCACGTGCTGATGACGCAGATACTTCCAGTTGCAATCCGTGGGATCATGGACGCGCACGTCCGTGAAACGCTATTTGGCCTATGCAACTTTTTCGACGTCATCTCTCGGAAGTCGGTTGGCGTGAGGCAACTCAGAAGGCTACAGGAAGAGATCGTGGTGATACTATGCGAGCTTGAGATGTACTTCCCTCCCGCATTCTTCGACGTTATGGTGCATCTGCTGGTCCATATCGTGGAGGATATCATCCAACTCGGGCCGACGTTCCTGCACAGCATGATGCCGTTCGAAAGGATGAATGGTGTCATCAAAGGATACGTTCGCAACATGTCACGTCCAGAGGGAAGCATAGCCAGGGGCTTTCTGACCGAAGAGTGCATCTCCTACTGCACGAATTATCTAGGCATCGAGAACCCCGTTGGTCTGCCCGTCAACAGGCACCTCGGCAGGCTCGCTGGATGGGGTCACCGTGAGGGTCGCCGCGAAATGCATGTCGACTTCGATGGTCGACTCGCCGACTTTGAAAGAGCAAACCTAGTCGCGCTACAACACATAGACGTGGTCGATCCTTGGGTGGTAGAGCACAAAACGTTTATTGAGAAGACGTACAATGACCGAGGCCAACAGAGGACAGACGGAGATATAATCAAAGAGCACAACTCATGTTTCACGCGTTGGTTCAAGCAGAAGCTTCTGTCGTACCCTTTACATGAGGATTCTTCCGCGGAAGAACAACTCATATTCGCCTTGTCACAGGGCGCCGAGCACAACCTGATGACGTATGAGGCGTACGATATCAACGGCTACACATTCTACACCGAGGACAAGGACATGAAGAGCGATGGTTATCAGAACTCCGGGGTAACGATGGAATCCTACACCGGTAACGACAAGGATAGATACTACGGAAGGATCGAGGAGATCTGGGAGCTGAGCTACGCTGGAGAGAAGGTCCCGATGTTCCGTGTCAGATGGGCCAAGAGCGTCATAAAAGAAGACCGGTATTTCACCACCATGGTTATACCCGAAGCCAAATCCAAGACCGCAGGCGCGAACGTCACCGCGAAAAATGAGCCATGGGTACTGGCTTCCCAAGTGGACCAATGCTTCTTCATTACCGACCCATCAAAGCCCAGTCGTGTTGTCGTGAGGAGAGGCAAAAGGAAGATCATCGGAATGGATGGAGTCGCCAATGAGCAAGACTTCGACAAGTACGGCGACCCGAAGATGGAACATGACGACGACGATGAAGTATTAGCATACACCACAAGAAGAAGCAGGACCACCCTACCTAAAGGACGTCCGTTCAAGAGAAGAACTCCATTTACGAAAAATAAGGGCAAGAAGATTGTGAACAGATAGCTAGCTAAGATCGATTGTATTTAAATTGTAGCCTTCATTTCTCGATTGTATTTCATGGGCACTTTTTGAACTCATGAATGTTTTTAAATTTCATGGACACTCGATTGTATTTCTCGATTGTAGCCGACCCCCCGCACCCTCCCCCGCTCCACCGGCCGCCGCCGCCGACCCCCGGCCCGCACCCTCCCCCACTCCACCGTCGCCGACGACCCACCGCACCCTCCCCCGCTCCACCGGCCGTCGCCGACGACCCCCGCACCCTCCCCGCACCCTCCCCGGCCCGCTCCACCGTCACAAATGAATGCAACTAAATTTGCAAAAAAAAGCATAAAAAATTATTACTGTTATGATTTAAACAAGTTTGAACATATTTAAACACAAATAAATATCAAACAGCATTTTAAATGCATAAAAATAAAAATTGGGGAGCCTGGGAATCGAACCCAGGACCTCCTAGTGTGTGTGCTGCGTGCTGACCAGTCGGGCTAGTGGGCGTGTTCTGATGGAGATAGGGTTAGGTGGGATATAACCTGACCAGTCGGGCTAGTAAGTAAAACCAAATTCTAATGGCGCACCAGGGGGAGGTGCGCCATTAGAGTTGACGTACTTATGGCGCACCAGGGGGAGGTGCGCCATTAGAATAGACATACTTGTTCCCTGGCCTCGCACTGTCGCCTCCCTCCCTCCCTCGCTCGCCAGATCCCCCACTCCTCGACCCCAACCGTACGCCGCCGCCCCCTTGCTCCGCCCCCTCCGTCCGCCGCGCCTGCACGCCGTCCGCCGCTGTGCTCTTGCGCTGCCTCAACGCCGCCGCCCCGACCCCCGCGGGACTCCACCCCCGCCGCCCCCGCGCCCCCCGAACGGGATCGGCCGAGCGCGCGCCGCCCGCTCCTCTCCTCTCCTCCTCCCTCCGACGAGCGAGGGCCTCCTCCGGCCCCTGCAGCAGCCGGCGAGCGCGGCCCCGACGCGCCCATCCCGCCTGCCCCTGCCGTCCTCCGCCACCGGCCCCTGCTCTCCTTCGACCGCGGCCCCGACCCCGACCCCGACCCCTCCGGCGACCAGGTACCTCTCCTCCTTCCTCCTTCCTCTGTCACCATCATTCAACACTCTGCTTGCTTGATGTAGTATTAGCCTAGAAAACAATTGTTGGTGTAGTATTAGCAAATCTGGGTCACTAGATCAAAAAAATAAACGGTCCAAAATAACTTGTTGTACTGTAAAAGGTCTCTTTTTTATGCCTAGAAAACAATTTTTCTTTCCTTTTCTTTTACAAGATGGAACATACTGCTAGGAGAATATACTTTACACTACTCTGTCATCATCACTGTTATAGGAAGTAACTCCAAATTTAGCAAAAAGTGTATATTGTTATTTTCTTGTCATATTCTTTAGTTTGTATGCAATTTTTTTAGCAAAATTACTGCCAACTTATACTCTAGTTATTTTCTTGTCATATTCTTTAGTTGTATTGGCAGGGGTCACCGAAATTATTATTTTTCTGTCTTAAAATTAATTTTCATTTATATTATATCCTATAACACTATCAAGTAGCTGAGCACTTAGATCTTCATCTCATATGTTGGAAAATGAACTAGACATTCACAGAGGCCAGTTGGTCTAGAATTATCCAAATTATGTCAGTTTTTAGATGCCAAAGGAAAATTCAGTTATGGCATCTAGAATTATGTCAGTTTTGTTTTGTAACTAGAAGACCAAAGTGTTAGGAATTCTGTCCAAACTGTAGTTTTCAGTATTCTGTCCAAACTGAAAACTGTTAAAAAGACCATGTGTTTTTTGGTCAAAATCTGCATATATATGGGTGAAACTTCACTTGTTTTTAGGCTAGTGCAGGGTGTTGCTTTATTGTGATGCCTCTGAATTACTTGTGACATGAGTATTTGGCCTGCCCATCATGTTTTGTCTCCGACCATTGTGTCGTGATGAATTTGCAGGTACCCCGAGAGGCCCTTGAGTTTGCTGGAATGTCGATTAACTTCCGTTCCGGCAAATTCGGGTACTCCATATGTCCTATTTTCAGCAAAGGTCATGCTGAAATTTTCCCTATGAGATTTAGCATGACTTTGCTAAAAATAGGACATATGGGGTACTTGCGACTAATGCATGGGCCGGGGTATCTTAGTACTTAGTTAAGTAGGATCGACTGCCCCGCCATTCTTGCTGCATTAAACCATAGGTGGCAATAGAGCCAAGTGATTACGCCCAACTTAGAATTCTCCTTAGCATCGATAAACCCTAGATGATAAACCCAACATAGGTGGCAATAGAGCCAAGTGATTAGTGCCAAGTGATTAGCCCCAACCTAGGGTGCCTCGGCATCGATAAACCCTAAATGATGAAAACTTAACTTAGCATTTAGGGTGCCTCGGCGTCGACAAACCCTAAATGATGAAACCTTGGCTTCTATAGGGTGCCTCGGTGTCGATGAGAACCTAAATGATGTACGCTTAGGCTTTTAGGGTGCCTCGGCGTCGACAAACCCTAAATGATAAAAGATTAGCTTTTAGGATGCCTCGGTGTCGACAAACCCTAAATGATGAGACCATGATCTTGTTCCTTGACAATAACCAACTTTTTGACCAAACTTTTTTCCTATTTAGAGCGAAACATGGCCCACAACGATGAGGCCGGCGGTTCGGGCGGCAAGCAATTCTGGGAGCTGTCCCAGGAGATGGAGGAAGAACCTCACCGCTATCGGGACGATGCCGCGGAAGACACCGATCCTGACTACACAACCCCTAGTGGGGTCGGGGATGACACCACTGATGGTGCCGCCGAGGATGCCACCACTGATGATGGCGGCGCACGCACAGATGGCAGCCAACCGAAGAGGCAACGGAAGGACCGGCGCCCGAACATGCTCGGCACCGTCAAGGAGGAATTTACTGAAGTGAACTCCGACGGGCATCCAACGGCGCCCAAACATGTAGTCAAGGGGTACTCGGTTCAGCTCGGGTGCATTCTCCGGAGCACCGTCTCGATCAACACCGAGAACCTAAGGCATAAGGACCGAGGGAATTTGCGCTGCCTCCTCTTCACGAAGCTGCACGAACGATACAAGTTCCCCAATGAGTTTGCAAACACACGCCTCTCAGGGAATAAAGTGAACAGTGCCGCCCTCACGAGGATGAGCACGGCCCTGTCTACATGGAGAAGCACGGTGAAGGCAATGATTGAAAAAGGTGATAGTTATGAGAAGATCAAGGCGAAATATCCTTTGATGAGCGAAGATGACTACAAGGAGTTCAAGATCAAGTGCGAGAGCAGCGCAACCTCCGAATCAAGTCAGTGGGGGAAAGAAATGCGGCAGTTGAACTTAGGGGTCCACCAACTCGGTCCCGGCGGTTATAGAGTGGCGGAGCCTATATGGGACAAGGAGGACGCGGAGCGTGCCGAGCAAGGCCTACCGCCCCGCTTCGAGAAATTCCCTGACAAGCAGACCAGGAACTTTGTCAGGGCCCGGTACAAGGAGGACCCGGTAACAAAGGAGCTTACCACGGATCCGAAGACCAAGGCGCTTGAGAAAGTTCTGGTAAGGAATACACCCCCGCGTAATTAGCTACATATATGGTTGCATTCTAGTTAATGAAGCCAAATTTCTAAATGGTTCACATTCCTTCCGCAGGAGGCTGAAAGCAGTAGCGCGGGGTCATCTCAGAGCTCCCCTTTTGACACCCCTTTAAATAGGGCGTTGAACGTAATGAAAAACAAGGATAAGCTCAGTAAGCCGTCGTCAGCTGGTCGTGTGGCCGGCAAAGGCTTGTCCACAAAATGGTCGTCATACTATACCGCTGGTGGGCGAAAGGAGAAAAAGACCAGCTCGGAAAGCCAGTCGCGCGAGGTTCAAGAACTCAAGGCACAAGTGGCGCGGATTCCGGAGATTGTCCAAGAGCAAGTGCAACAACAACTGGGAACGACGCTCACCGCCATTGTGCCTACCTTGATTCAGGGGCTGACGACGTGGATTGCGGGCGGCCAACAGGGGCCTCCCCCGGTTCCCAGCTTCACGGCCAGCAACTCGCACAACGCGCAGGCGGCGCCATTGGTGTCTCCGGCGGAGGCGGTATTCGTGTCTCCGGCGCCGGCACGGGCATTGGAGCTTAATGCACCTGGGTGTACGCCGGCCGGCACCTCGCCAGCAAGCGGCCCCTCCGTCAGTTGCACGCGCACGCCCGCCGTTGGCGGTGCCTCGACATTAGCCGAGCTCGACGGCATCACGGTAACTAAGCCTCTCGGCCGATGACTTCATCTCCTTGCCTTTGACTGGGCATCCCTGACGCCCTACATGTTTTCGCAGGGCGCCACCGATGTTCCTTGCACTCTCCTGCACTTCGTGGGCGGCGAGTTGGTCGATGTCGCCAAGGGCAGAATCGTTCAACCGGGCAACCGCGTGTTCCACGGTAATCCGATGCCACCCACCTTCTATAGGGTTGAACTGGTTCGGGTACTGCCAGGCTGCGACGAGTTGTTACCTCCGATTCGACCCGCTGGGGCCGACGAAGATGATATGATGACCCTCAGCGCCTGTGTAAGCTGGCCCCTGCTTTGGCCGAAGAGCCAGATTCGTTTGGGGGCGGGGGACACCACCCCACAGACAAGACCGCCAGTCGTGCCAGCGCCAAGCCATGGCAAGAACGCCGCAACGCTACCGGACCTGCCGGACATCCCTATGGCACAGGATCCGAACATGCATATGGCACAGGATCCGGACGACGACGACAACGACGACGGTACATTTACCAACGTCGATAAGTACTTTGCCGAGCATGGGTACGGTGACGAGTTCTGCGGGCCTCCTTCTCAAGAACCCAACCCTCAAAAAGACGACCGCGATCTAGCTGGTACGGCGGAGAAACCCAATTGCAACAGGCGTCGTCTGGCGTTCAGTTCTCAGGAGACGCCTCCAGCTGCCGCCTTCACCGAGCCTCAGATAGCTGAGGTGCCAAATATTATCAGCCCCAACACGCTCAAGAAGGCGGTCTGTGAGCAGAACTCGATCCCATTACAGCAGATCAAGAAGAAGGGACGGAAACGAAAGACTAACAAGGGCGCCAGTGCGAGCCAACCGGCACCGAGTACGATCCGTGCTCAGGACGGACCACCTTCACCTAAGGATATCTCGAGGAGGGTGCATGTGGCGGGTAGGCCGATGCTACCGACAAATATGCTCAATGCTGCAACCGGTGCTATGCGGAGTCTGCATGACAGTGTTCTTTCTTTGGAGAAGCGGCGTCTCAGAGAGAATGATGTGGCATACCCGGTTTTCGTGGCCAAGGTGCCAGAGGGCAAGGGCTTTGTGGATAGCGCCGTCGGGGGTACGATCGTCCTGCGATTTGATGACATCTTTGCTATGCTTAACCTTCATCCGCTGCACTACACCTTCGTTCGGCTGTTTTCGCTGAGTATGGAGATGCGGATCATTAGAGACAAGACCCCGGACATTGTGATAGTCGACCCCTTCTACATGCGTGCCAAGATCTTGGGCAGCGCTGGGGACCGGCAAGTCGCGAGTTCACACCTCGAAGGCGTCATTCTGGCAAACCCAGATAAGGATAACTTCCTCGTGCCTTACTTTCCCGAGTAAGTCATCTCCTAACCGCCCCGTAACATATGATTTCTTAGATTTCGATCGTTCTTTTTTTTCTAACATTCCGTGTTCTGTGCAGTGACACACATTGCACACTCATCCTCTTAAGCCCGAAATATTCCATGGCCACGTATCTCGACCCGGACCGTGACTCCAAGATAGACTACACAAATATCAAGAAAGTTCTTGATGATGCTCTCCCCGGCTACGCCGCATCTGGAGGCACCTTTAAGAGGCCAGTTCGTAGGTACGGCAGGCACGTGTTCACCCACAATACGACGTTCCCCTGCGTCAAGCAGCCGCCTGGCGGTCAGAAGGATGCCTACTACGCCCTCCATCACATGCGGGCGATCGTGCGGGACCATAATCACCTTCTGCTACCAAATAATCTCAAAGATTGGGCCGCAAGCTTGGCGGCAATCCAGGACGCGGACATCCGACAAGAATTCTTTCGCATCCAGTCGGAGTTTGCAGAAATCATCCATCAAGATGTCCTTCGTACCTCGGGGCAGTTCTACCTCAAATTTCAACCGTCCAACAGCGAGATAGACACAACGCTACAAATGCAGGCTGACAACGCCCGCGACTTCATGACCATCACGACAGACGGCGGCTTCATCCACGCTCCGGTCCCATGAGTCGAGTCGAAAGTTGTGATGCTATGTGTAGTTCTGAAACATTCATTAGCTCATGTTGTAATTAAACTCTAGTGAACTTGTATGTCTCTTTGGTTTGGACAGTCGTTCAACTTAGATGTAATCGATGCTATTTGTTAGTAGGACCATGAATCGTGCTATGGATGTCTTGCTTTTCTCTTCCGATCCTTTTGTTGCATACTTATATATTGCTTATGTATTGTCTGTTGTTTGGCTTGTGCATAGAGATGTCGTCGTATGTCGTGTACAAGGGTAAGGTTCCCGGAGTCTACGACGACTGGGAGGAGTGTCGGAGACAGGTTCACCGTTTCAGCGGTAACAGTTACAAAGGGTACACCACTAGGGCGGAGGCGGAATCTAGATACGCGCGCTATCTAGCGGGAGAGAGGAGGGAGCGTTGGAGGAACCGGATGAAGACCAGTTTCATCGCGATGATGCTCATCGTGATGACCGCATCTCTCTTCTATGTGATGGTAGTTTAGATGATCGATATCGACTTGTAATGTGAAGACAAACTCGCTACTCGCGGTCTCGAGACTTGTAATGTTCTATCTTCGTTCGGTCTTTTGAATTCGGAGACTAATATGATGAATTGTATTCGGAGACTAATCTTCTATTGTATTCGATGAATCTGCTGTTGCTGTGTCCTGCTGCTTATTTTCTGTCCAATAATATATTTTGTAATCTGTGCAAAAATCAGAAAAGAAAAAAAATAATCCCTAATATACATACTAATGGCGCATCACGCCAACGTGCGCCATTAGTATGCCAAAGGATACTAATGGCGCATCCCAGAGCAGTGCGCCATTAGTATGCCAGAGGGTACTAATGGCGCATCACCCAGCAGTGCGCCATTAGTATGCCGAAGGATACTAATGGCGCATCACACTGCAGTGCGCCATTAGTATGGCAAAGCACATGGGTATATATGGCCCCCTGGGAGGCATACTAATGGCGCACCGTGGCCTATACTAATGTCGCACTGCTCGGTGCGCCATTAGAGTACCAGATACTAATGGCGCACCAGCGGTGCGCCATTAGTAAAAATTACTAGTGGCGTGATGCTAGTGGCGCACCAGTAGTGCGCCATTAGTAGGCAAAACTGGTTCGCCACTAGTAAGCCTTTTTCTAGTAGTGTTAGGTTTCTTCCCAAACCATAATTCATACGGTGTCGTCTCAACGGATTTCGACGGAGCCCTATTTAAAGTGAATGCGGCAGTCTCTAAAGCATAGCCCCAAAATGAGAGCGGTAAATCAGTAAGAGACATCATAGATCGCACCATATCCAATAGAGTGCGATTACGACGTTCGGACACACCGTTTCGTTGAGGTGTTCCAGGCGGCGTGAGTTGTGAAACGATTCCACATTTCCTTAAGTGCGCACCAAATTCGTGACTTAAATATTCTCCACCACGATCTGATCGTAAGAACTTTATTTTTCTGTCACGTTGATTCTCAACCTCACTCTGAAATTCCTTGAACTTTTCAAAGGTTTCAGACTTGTGTTTCATTAGGTAGACATACCCATATCTACTTAAGTCATCAGTGAGAGTGAGAACATAACGATATCCTCCGCGAGCCTCAACACTCATTGGACCGCACACATCGGTATGTATGATTTCCAATAAGTTGGTTGCTCGCTCCATTGTTCCGGAGAACGGAGTCTTGGTCATCTTACCCATGAGGCATGGTTCGCACGTGTCAAATGATTCGTAATCAAGAGACTCCAAAAGTCCATCTGCATGGAGCTTCTTCATGCGCTTGACACCAATGTGACCAAGGCGGCAGTGCCACAAGTATGTGGGACTATCGTTATCAACTTTACATCTTTTGGTATTCACACTATGAATATGTGTAACATCACGTTCGAGATTCATCAAGAATAAACCATTGACCAGCGGGGCATGACCATAAAACATATCTCTCATATAAATAGAACAACCATTATTCTCGGATTTAAATGAGTAGCCATCTCGAATTAAACGAGATCCAGATACAATGTTCATGCTCAAAGCTGGCACTAAATAACAATTATTGAGGTTTAAAACTAATCGCGTAGGTAGATGCAGAGGTAGCGTGCCGACGGCGATCACATCGACCTTGGAACCATTCCCGACGCGCATTGTCACCTCGTCCTGTGCCAGTCTCCGTTTATTCCGCAGTTCCTGTTTTGAGTTACAAATATGTGCAACCGCACCGGTATCAAATACCCAGGAGCTACTACGAGTACTGGTAAGGTACACATCAATTACATGTATATCACATATACCTTTGGTGTTGCCGGCCTTCTTGTCCGCTAAGTATTTGGGGCAGTTCCGCTTCCAGTGACCACTTCCCTTGCAATAAAAGCACTCAGTCTCAGGCTTGGGTCCATTCTTCGACTTCTTCCCAGTAACTGGCTTACCGGGCGCGGCAACTCCCTTGCCGTCCTTCTTGAAGTTCTTCTTACCCTTGCCCTGCTTGAACTTAGTGGTTTTATTCACCATCAACACTTGATGTTCTTTTCTGATCTCCACCTCCGCTGATTTCAGCATTGAATATACCTCAGGAATGGTCTTTTCCATCCCTTGCATATTGAAGTTCATCACAAAGCTCTTGTAGCTTGGTGGAAGCGACTGAAGGATTCTGTCAATGACCGCGTCATCCGGGAGATTAACTCCCAGCTGAGACTAGCGGTTGTGCAACCCAGACATTCTGAGTATGTTCTCACTAACAGAACTATTTTCCTCCATTTTACAGCTGAAGAACTTGTCGGAGACTTCATATCTCTCGACCCGGGCATGAGCTTGGAAAACCATTTTCAGCTCTTCAAACATCTCATATGCTCCATGTTTCTCAAAACGCTTTTGAAGACCCGGTTCTAAGCTGTAAAGCATGCCGCACTGAACGAGGGAGTAATCATCATCACGCTCCTGCCAAGCGTTCATAACGTCTTGGTTCTCTGGGATTGGTGCTTCACCTAGCGGTGCTTCTAAGACATAATCTTTCTTGGCTGCTATGAGGATTATCCTCAGGTTCCGGACCCAGTCCGTATAGTTGCTGCCATCATCTTTCAGCTTGGTTTTCTCTAGGAACGCATTGAAATTGAGGACAACGTGGGCCATTTGATCTACAAGACATAGTGTAAAGATTTTAGACTAAGTTCATGATAATTAAGTTCATCTAATCAAATTACTCAATCAACTCCCACTCAGATAGACATCCCTCTAGTCATCTAAGTGAAACATGATCCGAGTTAACTAGGCCATGTCCGATCATCACGTGAGACGGACTAGTCAAGATCGGTGAACATCTCCATGTTGATCGTATCTTCTATACGACTCATGCTCGACCTTTCGGTCCTCCATGTTCCGAGGCCATGTCTGTACATGCTAGGCTCGTCAAGTCAACCTAAGTGTATTGCGTGTGTTCCGAGGCCATGTCTGTACATGCTAGGCTCGTCAACACCCGTTGTATGCGAACGTTAGAATCTATCACACCCGATCATCACGTGGTGCTTCGAAACAACGAACCTTCGCAACGGTGCACAGTTAGGGGGAACACTTTCTTGAAATTATTATAAGGGATCATCTTACTTACTACCGTCGTTCTAAGCAAATAAGATGCAAAACATGATAAACATCACATGCAATCAAATAGTGACATGATATGGCCAATATCATTTGCTCCTTTGATCTCCATCTTCGGGGCACCATGATCATCTTCGTCACCGGCATGACACCATGATCTCCATCATCATGATCTCCATCATTGTGTCTTCATGAAGTTGTCACGCCAATGATTACTTCTACTTCTATGGCTAACGCGTTTAGCAACAAAGTAAAGTAATTTACATGGCGTTATTCAATGACACGCAGGTCATACAAAATAATAAAGACAACTCCTATGGCTCCTGCCGGTTGTCATACTCATCGACATGCAAGTCGTGATTCCTATTACAAGAATATGATCAATCTCATACATCACATATATCATTCATCACATCTTCTGGCCATATCAAATCACATAGCACATGCTGCAAAAACAAGTTAGACGTCCTCTAATTGTTGTTGCAAGTTTTTACATGGCTTGTATAGGTTTCTAGCAAGAATGTTTCTTACCTACGTAAAACCACAACGTGATTTGCCAATTTCTATTTACCCTTCATAAGGACCCTTTTCATCGAATACGTTCCGACTAAAGTAGGAGAGACAGACACCTGCTAGCCACCTTATGCAACTAGTGCATGTCAGTCGGTGGAACCTGTCGCACGTAAGCGTACGTGTAAGGTCGGTCCGGGCCGCTTCATCCCACAATACCGCCGAAACAAGATACGACTAGTAGCGGCAAGAAGAATTGGCAACATCAACGCCCACAACTGCTTTGTGTTCTACTCGTGCATAGTAACTACGCATAGGCCTGGCTCATGATGCCACTGTTGGGGATCGTAGCAGAATTTTAAAATTTTCCTACGCTCACGAAGATCCATCTATGGAGTATACTAGCAACGAGGGGAAGGGAGTGCATCTACATACCCTTGTAGATCGCGAGCGGAAGCGTTCCAATGAACGAGGTTGACGGAGTCGTACTCGCCGTGATTCAAATCACCGATGACCGAGTGCCGAACGGACGGCACCTCCGCGTTCAACACACGTACGGTGCAGCGACGTCTCCTCCTTCTTGATCTAGCATGGGGGAAGGAGAGGTTGATGGAGATCTAGCAGCACGACGGCGTGGTGGTGGATGTAGCGGGATCTCGGCAGGGCTTCGCCGAGCTTCTGCGAGAGAGAGAGGTGTTGCAGGGGAGGAGGGAGGCACCCAAGGCTGTTGTACTACTGCCCTCCCTCCCCCCCTTTATATAGGCCCCCTGGGAGGGGGGCGCCGGCCAAGGCCCATCTAGATGGGGGGGGGCGGCCAAGGGGGAGACTTGCCCCCCAAGGCAAGTGGGGCGCCCCCCACCCTAGGGTTTCCAACCCTAGGCGCAGGGGGGAGGCCCATGGGGGCGCCCCAGCCCACTAGGGGCTGGTTCCCTTCCCACTTCAGCCCATGGGGCCCTCCGGGATAGGTGGCCCCACCCGGTGGACCCCCGGGACCCTTCCGGTGGTCCCGGTACAATACCGGTGACCCCCGAAACTTTCCCGGTGGCCGAAACTTGACTTCCTATATGTAATTCTTCACCTCCAGACCATTCCGGAACTCCTCGTGATGTCCGGGATCTCATCCGGGACTCCGAACAACTTTCGGGTTTCCGCATACTCATATCTCTATAACCCTAGCATCACCGAACCTTAAGTGTGTAGACCCTACGGGTTCGGGAGACATGCAGACATGACCGAGACGCCTCTCCGGTCAATAACCAACAGCGGGATCTGGATACCCATGATGGCTCCCACATGTTCCACGATGATCTCATCGGATGAACCACGATGTCGAGGATTCAATCAATCCCGTATACAATTCCCTTTGTCAACCGGTATGTTACTTGCCCGAGATTCGATCATCGGTATCCCAATACCTTGTTCATTCTCGTTACCGGCAAGTCTCTTTACTCGTACCGTAATGCATGATCCCGTGGCTAACTCCTTAGTCACATTGAGCTCATTATGATGATGCATTACCGAGTGGGCCCAGAGATACCTCTCCGTCATACGGAGTGAGAAATCCCAGTCTCGATCCGTGCCAACTCAACAGACACTTTCGGAGATACCCGTAGTCTACCTTTATAGTCACCCAGTTACGTTGTGAAGTTTGGCACACCCAAAGCACTCCTACGGCATCCGGGAGTTACACGATCTCATGGTCTAAGGAAAAGACACTTGACATTGGAAAAGCTCTAGCAAACGAACTACACGATCTTTGAGCTATGCTTAGGATTGGGTATTGTCCATCACATCATTATCCTAATGATGTGATCCCATTATCAACGACATCAATGTCCATAGTCAGGAAACCATGACTATCGGTTGATCAACGAGCTAGTCAACTAGAGGCTTACTAGGGACACGTTGTGGTCTATGTATTCACACATGTATTATGATTTCCGGATAACACAATTCTAGCATGAACAATAGACAATTACCATGAACAATGAAATATAATAATAACCATTTATTATTGCCTCTAGGGCATATTTCCAACAGTTATAACATTACAAGTCTCGAAACCGCGAGTAGCGAGTTTGTCTTCACATTACAAGTCGATATCGATCATCTAAACTACCATCACATAGAAGAGAGCTGCGGTCATCACAATTAGCATCATCGCGATGAAACTGGTCTTCATCCAGTTCCTCCTCCGCTCCCTCCTCTCTCCTGCTAGATAGCGCGCATATCTAACTTCCGCCTCCGCCCTAGTGGTGTACCCTTTGTAACTATTACCGCTGAAATGGTGAACCTGTCTCCGACACTCCTCCCAGTCGTCGTAGACTCCGGGAACCTTACCCTTGTACACGACATACGACGACATCTCTATATATGCACTAGCCAAACAAAACGTTAGTAGCAATTCACAGACAATACATAAGCAATATATAAGTATGCAACAAAAGGATCGGAAGAGAAAAGCAACACATTAATAACACGATTCATTGTCCTACTAATAAATAACATCGATTACATATAAGTTGAACGACTGTCCAAACCAAAGAGACATACAAGTTCATTAAAGTTTAATATTACAACATGAGCCAATCGACATTTCAGAACTACATAGCATCACTACTTTCGACTCGACTCAGGACCGGAGCATGGATGAAGCCGCCGTCTTTCGTGATGGTCATGAAATCGCGGGCGTTGTCAGCCTGCATTTCTAGCGTTTTTTCTATCTCACTATTGGACGCTTGATGTCTGAGATAGAACTGCCCCGAGGTACGAAGGACATCTTGATGGATGATTTCCGCAAACTCCGATTGGATGCAAAAGAATTCTTGTCTGATGTCCGCGTCCTGGATTGCCGACAAGCGTGCGGCCCAATCTTTGAGATTATTTGGTAGCAGAAGGTGATTATGGTCCCGTACGATTGCCCGCATGTGATGGAGGGCGTAGTAAGCATCCTTCTGACCGCCAGGCGGCTGCTTGACGCAGGAGAACGTCGTATTCTGGCTGAAGATGTGCTTGCCATACTTACGAACTAGCCTGCTGAAGGTGCCTCCAGATCTGGCATAGCCGGGGAGAACATCATCAATAACTTTCTTGATATTTGTGTAGTCTATCTTCGACTGACGGTCCGGGTCGAAATACGTGGCCATGTAATATTTCGGGCTTAAGAGGATGAGTGTGCAATGTGTGTCACTACACAAAACACGGAATGTTAGAAAAAAAAGAACGATCGAAATCTAAGAAATCATATGTTACGGGGCGGTGAGGGGATGACTTACTCGGGAAAGTAAGGCACGAGGAAGTTATCCTTATCTAGGTTTGCCAGAATGACGCCTTCGAGGTATGAACTCGCGACTTGCCGGTCCCCAGCGCTGCCCAAGATCTTGGCACGCATGTAGAAGGGGTCGACTATCACGATGTCCGGGGTCTTGTCTCTAATGATCCGCATCTCCATACTCAGCGAAAATAGCTGAACGAAGGTGTAGTGTAGCGGATGAAGGTTAAACATAGCGAAGATGTCATCAAACCGCAGGACGATCGTACCCCCGATGGCGCTATCCACAAAGCCCTTGCCCTCTGGCACCTTGGCCACGAAAACCGGGTATGCCACATCATTCTCTCTGAGACGCCGCTTCTCCAAAGAAAGAACACTGTCATGCAGACTCCGCATAGCACCGGTTGCAGCATTGAGCAGATTAGTCGGTAGCATCGGCCTACCCGCCACATGCACCCTCCTCGAGATATCCTTAGGTGAAGGTGGCCCGTCCTGAGCACGGATCTTACTCGGTGCCGGCTAGCTCGCACCGCCCTTGTTAGTCTTTCGTTTCTGTCCCTTCTTCATCATCTCCTGTAATGGGATCGAGTTCTGCTCAAAGACCGCCTTCTTGAGTGTGTTGGGGCTGATAATATTCCGCACCTCGGCTATTTGAGGCTCGGTGAAGGCGGCTGCTGGAGGCGTCTCCTGAGAACTGAACGCCAGACGACGCCTGTTGCAATTTGGTTTCTTCGCGGTACCAGCTCGATCGCGGTCGTCTTTTTCAGGGTTGGGTTCTTGAGAAGGAGGCCCGAAGAATTCGTCACCGTACCCATGTTCGGCAAAGTACTTATCGACGTTGGTAAATGTACCGTCGTCGTTGTCGTCGTCTTCCGGATCCTGTGCCATATGCATGTCCGGATCCTGTGCCATAGGGATGTCCGGCATGTCCGGTAGCGTTGCGGCGGTCTTGCCATGGCTTGGTCCGGCACGACTGGCGGTGTTGTCTGTGGGGTGGTGCCCCCGATCCCAAACGAATCAGGCTCTTAGGCCAAAGCAGGGGCCAGCTTACGCAGGCGCTGAGGGTCATCACATCATCTTCGTCGGCCCAAGTGGGTCGAATCGGAGGTAACAACTCGTCGCAGCCTGGCAGCACACGAACCAGTTCAACCCTATACACGGTGGGTGGCATCGGATTACCTTGGAACACTGGGTTGCCCGGTTGAACGATTCTGCCCTTGGCAACATGTCAACTCGCTGCCCACGAAGTGCAGGAGAGTGCATGGAACGTCGGCGGCGCCCTGCGAAAACATGTAGGGTGTCAGGGATGCCCAGTCAAAGGCAAGGAGATGAAGTCATCGGCCGAGAGGCTTAGTTACCGGATGGCATCGAGCTCGGCTAATGTCGAGGCACCGCCAATGACGGGCGTGCAACTGACGGAGGGGCCGCTTGCTGCCAAGGTGCCGGCCGGCGTATACCCGGGTGCATTAAGCTCCAATGCCCGTGCCGGCGCCGGAGACACCAATACCGCCTCCGCCGGAGACACCAATGGCGCCACCTGCGCGTTGTGCGAGTTGCTGGCCGTGAAGCTGGGAACTGGGGCAGCCCGTGTTGGCCGCCCGCAATCCACGCCTGCAACCCCTCAATCAAGCTAGGCACAATGGCGGTGAGCGTCGTTCCCAGTTGTTGTTGCACTTGCTCTTGGACAATCTCCGGAATCCGCGCCACTTGTGCCTTGAGTTCTTAAACCTCCCGCGACTGGCTTTCCGAGCTGGTCTTTTTCTCCTTTCGCCCACCAGCGTTATAGTATGATGACCATTTTGTGGACAAGCCTTTGCCGGCCACACGGCCAGCTGACGACGGCTTACTGAGTTTATCCTTGTTTTTCATTATGTTCAACGCCCTATTTAGTGTTTGTCTACATGATGACTGTGTACTGCATCTACTTCGTGATCATGTCCTGGAGATTCTTCGTCTTCTCGCCCACCCTCGCCGCGGTTGTCTTGCTGCCCTTCCTCATTTCTTGCCGGTCGGCCCCATGGACGACTTAATAATCATCTTCATCACCTTGCCACCGATAGCCATCCATGAAACCACGCAAGAGCAGGTGGTCCCGCACCTGTACGGAATCCGGGTCCATAAGGCTCCTCAGCTTGCATCTTCGACACGGACAACTTATCTCCGTCTCGTTTTTTGAAGCATCTCGGCCTTCGCGGAGCTCAAAATCCTATTCACAATGCCTTCGGTCATCGTGCGGACCATGGTCGCCTGCGGGGTAGAGCAAAATGATATTTTAAAACCAAGAAAAAAAATTGGCATGACTTTGCCTAAAAATAGGACCAAAAAGAATGCATAGTCCAATATTCTCACCGAAACGGTAATGAATCAACATTCCGGCAAAATATTGGCAACTATCGCATTTCAAATACCGGTACCTGCAAACACAAACATATATGCAACACCACAAACATATGCAACACCACAAACATACATAGATCTAGCTAAGCCATAAAAAGTGCATGTGCACATTGTTGGAGGGAGAAAAAAGTAGATCTACAACATAAAGAAAGCTTTCCCCTTACTTACCTATCATAAAAAGGTAATTTAACCACTTAATTTGGATGAATCTATGGTGCAAATGGGGTGAGGAGAAGGAGGCACCCGAGACAAGCTTGGAGGAGCAGGTGGAGAGAATGAAGTGGGGAAAGTGAGTGTGTAGGTGGCTGTCCAAAATATCTAGCTGGTCCTAGGTTACTAATGGCGCACCACCAACAAATGCGCCATTAGTAACCCTGGTTACTAATGGCGCACCAGCTGGCGGTGCGCCATTAGTAGTTTTGCAAAAAAACAAAAATTATAGTAGTGGCGCACGGGGTGACTGGTGCGCCATTACTAGTTATAACTAGTAATGGCGCACTGCGCCCCGGTGCGCCATTAGTATTTTTGGAAAAAAGAAAAAAATTGTTAGTAGTGGCGCACCATGGTTGTGGTGCGCCATTAATGTGATAGACACTAATGGCACACCAGCACACGGTGCACCATTAGTATTTTTGGAAAAAAGAAAAAAAATTGTTAGTAGTGGCGCACCAGCACACGGTGCGCCACTTCTATATAGGAGTGGCGCACCGCATGTCTAGTGCGCCTTTAGTGTGCATATTGTCCATAGCCCTTTTCCTAGTAGTGCATGCTCGGTGTCATTGTACTGTCTACTCGTCTGCAACCGGCCGGCTCTTTTCAAGACACCCTGCTTGCTGATGCCCGATCCTCGCAGGTGGCCCAGACACCGACTTGACGATCCAACGGAGGTTGCCGTGTTGCCCCTCGACATGCTACCACTACCCGTCCACCTACCCTTCATACGCGGCCACTACTGAGCGGGCATGAAGGCCAACTGGATCGTCCTCATCCACCAATCTGGTAGTCCGTCGCGTCTCGTGGATATCTACACCCAGCGAGAGATCACCCTTCCATCTTTGGATACCGCCGCCATCGAGCCTTGCGGCCCGCCGGACACTCCTGCCTACTACGCACGAGACGCGTCGAGCTTTTGGCTCGACCTCTGTTTGCTGAAGGTTTTAATCTGCGAAGTGGCCACACCATCAGAAGACTACATGGATTACAACCTCATTGCCGTGTTCAACATGGGATTAGTCTATCTGGAATCCGGTCGCCATACATGGATATGGCTCATCGTCGATCCTCTTCACCCAACACTTCTGTCTGATGCTATAGTGCACGATGGCATAGTTTATGCGGTCGACGCACAGATTGGCTGCCTATACTGGTGGAATCTATCGTCGTGTAATTGTTCTATCTCATCTCATCTTTACCTTAAGAATACGACTGCCTGTTCATTGTTACAAATTTAGAATATATAGTATGTCTATAACCACATCATTGCTATATGTTCCTCTCATTTCCTAGATTTTTATGACCATACATGTTATTGTTAGAGTTGATATGAGAACAATTGGTATCTAATGATTGTTAGAATAGATATTATGAGTATAACCTCATGTTGCTATATGTTACTCTCATTTCCAAGATTTTTATAAAAACGCATGTTATTGCTTAGAGTTGATATGATAACTGTAGTAAGTGCTATGGTAGAATATGAGTAGGCCCTGTCATATCTGTTTTCCTCTCATTGTTACATGATGTTTGAACCATGATATATTGCTAGAATACGAAAGCCATTGCCTTATTTCTTTTAACTTGGGGTATGATTATGACCACGACATTGTAATTCTCTGACTATGATATGTGTCACTGTTATAATAATCTTAATTCCACACATACTCTGAACATGATTGTTTATTTTTGTCCTTTTGGTCTCCAATTTGAATTGTTGCAGCAGACGCAAATGCGCTGGCCTTCATGATTCCAGGACCTGGAATCATACCAGCCGATGGGTGGTGGTTTATCGCTCGTTCAGCTGACGGTGGTCATTTGATGCTCGTTTGCACGTACCAAATTGACCAAACCATTTCATCAAACCACATGCAGTACAATGCCTGGGGTGTTCGTGACATTGATGGCTATGGCTGCTTCCTATTCGAGAAAGATACCAGCTCCGTTGGGCCAGGTGTATTCAACTGGAGGCGGGTTTACAGCCTCGGCAACCAGTCCATGTTCCTCGGGCTCAATTATCCGATCATCCAACCAATCATCGATCATATCACCGGCGATGATTACCGTGCTATGCAACTTCCATTCGCCAGGGGGATTGTGTTTACACATCATACCATGGGTTTCATGAATCACCATATCCAGAGATTCGTCGACACAGCTTGTTGCGAGATAATCTTCAGTGTGTGAAAGGCATCAAGCTTCCATGCGATGGATGGCTTTTGCAAACCCGACATGTGGCGATGTGGTTCATGCCAACAGCAAATATGCACAACTTGATTCGTACTGATATGTAGACTGAGCCATGTATTCTGCTGCTGTAGCACGACCCTCTTTTGTTGGACTGTTGTTAGTTTGAAGCACTCCTCTGGTTTGAAGGATAGATACCTTTCTGGGATCAAGTGCATCCTAACTCACCTGCTCAGTATGTACTGATAATGATGATGGAGAAGCTGTGCAGTATATATATATATATCACTTAGGCTTGAAGTGCGTACATCTTAGTTAAACCTATGGTTAAAATGTGACACTAAATACGACTAGTAAGTAGTATAGTAGCAGTACTAGTATACGTCGGTCTAATTATTCATCATGTCCACAAATTGAATTGACGTGACAACACACTGCGCGTGAGGTGACACAAGAATCCCGGCGGCGTGTTCGGGTATTCTGGACTTCAGATTTGGAGTACCACTTATCTGTCGAAATCTTTCATCATTCACTTAAAACATTCGATTGATCATACATTGAGTACCATATAACTGGAATTAACCCATGCAAGTCGAAGAAGGATTGATCGGTGCTACCGGCTGGCATCAAGTTCGATCCCACGGATCAGGAGCTGATCGAGCACCTTGAGGCCAAAGTGAGTGTTGACAGCGCGAGATCTCACCCTCTAATCGATTTGTTCATACCAACCATCGACAGGGAGAACGGCATATGCTACACCCATCCTGAGAAATTTCCAGGTAAGACACCGATCGGCCGTCTACTTGCACAAACATATTCCTTTGTTTATAGCTCTATTTTTCTTTTTAGACGCAGACCTGGTGAAGCAATTACAATTTGAAAGTTAATAGAAAGTGAAACAAGTGACTACAACATGCCAAAGATGTTATGAAAATGCCAACTATGTACACTAAAACCTGTATTCGACAATACTGCAGGTATCACACTGAGTGGCCTAAGCAAGCATTTCTTCTAGTGCAATTCCAGGGCATTCAAAAGGAGCATGTGGACGCGTCGCAAGATACAGTCGGAGTGCGGCATGCACGCAATGTGCACAACACCGGCAATACCTTGCCAGTGACACTACTAGAAAAAGGCTTACTACTGGTGCGCCACAAGCATCACGCCACTAGTAATTTTTACTAATGGCGCACCGCTGGTGCGCCATTAGTATCTGGTACTCTAATGGCGCACCGGGCCGTGCGCCATTAGTATAGGCCACGGTGCGCCATTAGTATGCCTCCCAGGGGCCATATATACCCATGTGCTTTGCCATACTAATGGCGCACTGCAGTGTGATGCGCCATTAGCATCCTTCGGCATACTAATGGCGCACTGCTGGGTGATGCGCCATTAGTACCCTATGGCATACTAATGGCGCACTGCTCTGGGATGCGCCATTAGTATCCTTTGGCATACTAATGGCGCACGTTGGCGTGATGCGCCATTAGTATGTATATTAGGGATTATTATTTTTTTGCTTTTCTGATTTTTGCACAGATTACAAAATATATTATTGGACAGAAAATAAGCAGCAGGACACAGCAACAGCAGATTCATCGAATACAATAGAAGATTAGTCTCCGAATACAATTCATCATATTAGCCTCCGAATTCAAAAGACCGAATGAAGATAGAACATTACAAGTCTCGAGACCGCGAGTAGCGAGTTTGTCTTCACATTACAAGTCGATATCGATCATCTAAACTGCCATCACATAGAAGAGAGATGCGGTCATCACGATGAGCATCATCGCGATGAAACTGGTCTTCATCCGGTTCCTCCAACGCTCCCTCCTCTCTCCCGCTAGATAGCGCGCGTATCTAGATTCCGCCTCCGCAATAGTGGTGTACCCTTTGTAACTGTTACCGCTGAAACGGTGAACCTGTCTCCGACACTCCTCCCAGTCGTCGTAGACTCCGGGAACCTTACCCTTGTACACGACATACGACGGCATCTCTATGCACTAGGCAAACAATAGACAATACATAAGCAATATATAAGTATGCAACAAAAGGATCGGAAGAGAAAAGCAAGACATCCATAGCACGATTCATGGTCCTACTAACAAATAGCATCGATTACATCTAAGTTGAACGACTGTCCAAACCAAAGAGACATACAAGTTCACTACAGTTTAATTACAACATGAGCTAATGAATGTTTCAGAACTACACATAGCATCACAACTTTCGACTCGACTCATGGGACCGGAGCGTGGATGAAGCCGCCGTCTGTCGTGATGGTCATGAAGTCGCGGGCGTTGTCAGCCTGCATTTGTAGCGTTGTGTCTATCTCGCAGTTGGATGGTCGAAATTTGAGGTAGAACTGCCCCGAGGTACGAAGGACATCTTGATGGATGATTTCTGCAAACTCCGACTGGATGCGAAAGAATTCTTGTCGGATGTCCGCGTCCTGGATTGCCCCCAAGCTTGCAGCGCAATCTTTGAGATTATTTGGTAGGAGAAGGTGATTATGGTCCCGCACGATCGCCCGCATGTGATGGAGGGCGTAGTAGGCATCCTTCTGACCGCCAGGCGGCTGCTTGACGCAGTGGAACATCGTATTGTGGGTGAACACGTGCCTGCCGTACCTACGAACTGGCCTCTTAAAGGTGCCTCCAGATGCGGCGTAGCCGGGGAGAGCATCATCAAGAACTTTCTTGATATTTGTGTAGTCTATCTTGGAGTCACGGTCCGGGTCGAGATACGTGGCCATGGAATATTTCGGGCACAAGAGGACGAGTGTGCAATGTGTGTCACTGCACAGAACACGGAATGTTAGAAAAAAAAGAACGATCGAAATCTAAGAAATCATATGTTACGGGGCGGTTAGGAGATGACTTACTCGGGAAAGTAAGGCACGAGGAAGTTATCCTTATCTGGGTTTGCCAGAATGACGCCTTCGAGGTGTGAACTCGCGACTTGCCGGTCCCCAGCGCTGCCCAAGATCTTGGCACGCATGTAGAAGGGGTCGACTATCACAATGTCCGGGGTCTTGTCTCTAATGATCCGCATCTCCATACTCAGCGAAAACAGCCGAACGAAGGTGTAGTGCAGCGGATGAAGGTTAAGCATAACAAAGATGTCATCAAATCACAGGATGATCGTACCCCCGACGGCGCTATCCACAAAGCCCTTGCCCTCTGGCACCTTGGCCACGAAAACCGGGTATGCCACATCATTCTCTCTGAGACGCCGCTTCTCCAAAGAAAGAACACTGTCATGCAGAATCCGCATAGCACCGGTTGCAGCATTGAGCATATTTGTCGGTAGCATCGGCCTACCCGCCACATGCACCCTCCTCGAGATATCCTTAGGTGAAGGTGGTCCGTCCTGAGCACGGATCGTACTCGGTGCCGGTTGGCTCGCACTGGCGCCCTTGTTAGTCTTTCGTTTCTGTCCCTTCTTCTTGATCTGCTGTAATGGGATCGAGTTCTGCTCACAGACCGCCTTCTTGAGCGTATTGGGGCTGATAATATTTGGCACCTCAGCTATCTGAGGCTCGGTGAAGGCGGCAGCTGGAGGCGTCTCCTGAGAACTGAACGCCAGACGACGCCTGTTGCAATTGGGTTTCTCCGCCGTACCAGCTAGATCGCGGTCGTCTTTTTGAGGGTTGGGTTCTTGAGAAGGAGGCCCGCAGAACTCGTCACCGTACCCATGCTCGGCAAAGTACTTATCGACGTTGGTAAATGTACCGTCGTCGTTGTCGTCGTCGTCGTCTAGATCCTGTGCCATATGCATGTTCGGATCCTGTGCCACAGGGATGTCCGGCAGGTCCGGTAGCGTTGCGGCGTTCTTGCCATGGCTTGGCGCTGGCACGACTGGCGGTCTTGTCTGTGGGGTGGTGTCCCCCGCCCCCAAACGAATCTGGCTCTTCGGCCAAAGCAGGGGCCAGCTTACACAGGCGGTGAGGGTCATCACATCATCTTCGTCGGCCCCAGCGGGTCGAATCGGAGGTAACAACTCGTCGCAGCCTGGCAGTACCCGAACCAGTTCAATCCTATAGAAGGTGGGTGGCATCGGATTACCGTGGAACACGCGGTTGCCCGGTTGAACGATTCTGCCCTTGGCGACATTGACCAACTCGCCGCCCACGAAGTGCAGGAGAGTGCAAGGAACATCGGTGGCGCCCTGCGAAAACATGTAGGGCGTCAGGGATGCCCAGTCAAAGGCAAGGAGATGAAGTCATCAGCCGAGAGGCTTAGTTACCGTGATGCCGTCGAGCTCGGCTAATGTCGAGGCACCGCCAACGGCGGGCGTGCGCGTGCAACTGACGGAGGGGCCGCTTGCTGGCGAGGTGCCGGCCGGCGTACACCCAGGTGCATTAAGCTCCAATGCCCGTGCCGGCGCCGGAGACACGAATACCGCCTCCGCCAGAGACACTAATGGCGCCGCCTGCGCGTTGTGCGAGTTGCTGGCCGTGAAGCTGGGAACCGGGGGAGGCCCCTGTTGGCCGCCCGCAATCCACGTCGTCAGCCCCTGAATCAAGGTAGGCACAATGGCGGTGAGCGTCGTTCCCAGTTATTGTTGCACTTGCTCTTGGACAATCTCCGGAATCCGCGCCACTTGTGCCTTGAGTTCTTGAACCTCGCGCGACTGGCTTTCTGAGATGGTCTTTTTCTCTTTTCGCCCACCAGCGGTATAGTATGACGACCATTTTGTGGACAAGCCTTTGCCGGCCACACGACCAGCTGACGACGGCTTACTGAGCTTATCCTTGTTTTTCATTACGTTCAACGCCCTATTTAAAGGGGTGTCAAAAGGGGAGCTCTGAGATGACCCCGCGCTACTGCTTTCAGCCTCCTGCGGAAGGAATGTGAACCATTTAGAAATTTGGCTTCATTAACTAGAATGCAACCATATATGTAGCTAATTACGCGGGGGTGTATTCCTTACCAGAACTTTCTCAAGCGCCTTGGTCTTCGGATCCGTGGTAAGCTCCTTTGTTACCGGGTCCTCCTTGTACCGGGCCCTGACAAAGTTCCTGGTCTGCTTGTCAGTTAATTTCTCTAAGCGGGGCGGTAGGCCTTGCTCGGCATGCTCCGCGTCCTCCTTGTCCCATATAGGCTCCGCCACTCTATAACCGCCGGGACCGAGTTGGTGGACCCCTAAGTTCAACTGCCGCATTTCTTTCCCCCACTGACTTGATTTGGAGGTTGCGCTGCTCTCGCACTTGATCTTGATCTCCTTGTAGACATCTTCGCTCATCAAAGGATATTTCGCCTTGATCTTCTCATAACTATCACCTTTTTCAATCATTGCCTTCGCCGTGCTTCTCCATGTAGACAGGGCCGTGCACATCGTCGTGAGGGCGGCACTGTTGACTTTATTCCCTGAGAGGCGTGTGTTTGCAAACTCATTGGGGAACTTGTATCGTTCGTGCAGCTTCGTGAAGAGGAGGCAGCGCAAATTCCCTCGATCCTTATGCCTTAGGTTCTCGGTGTTGATCGAGACGGTGCTCCGGAGAAGGGTACGACAGAAGCTTCTGCTTGAACCAATGCGTGAAACATGAGTTGTGCTCTTTGATTATATCTCCGTCTGTCCTTTGTTGGCCTCGGTCATTGTACGTCTTCTCAATAATCGTTTTGTGCTCTACCACCCAAGGATCGACCACGTCTATGTGTTGTAGCGCGACTAGGTTTGCTCTTTCAAAGTCGGCGAGTCGACCATCGAAGTCGACATGCATTTCGCGGCGACCCTCACGGTGACGCCATCCAGCGAGCCTGCCGAGGTGCCTGTTCACGGGCAGACCAACGGGGTTCTCGATGCCTAGATAATTCGTGCAGTAGGAGATGCACTCTTCGGTCAGAAAGCCCCTGGCTATGCTTCCCTTTGGACGTGACATGTTGCGAACGTATCCTTTGATGACACCATTCATCCTTTCGAATGGCATCATGCTGTGCAGGAACGTCGGCCCGAGTTGGATGATATCCTCCACGATATGGACCAGCAGATGCACCATAACTTCGAAGAATGCGGGAGGGAAGTACATCTCAAGCTCGCATGGTATCACCACGATCTCTTCCTGTAGCCTTCTGAGTTGCCTCACGCCAACCGACTTCCGAGAGATGACGTTGAAAAAGTTGCATAGGCCAAATAGCGTTTCACGGACGTGCGCGTCCATGATCCCACGGATTGCAACTGGAAGTATCTGCGTCATCCGCACGTGACAGTCGTGAGACTTCATCCCGCTGAACTTCTGCTTCACTGAGTCTAGGTATCTGCTTATCTTCCACGCGTAACCGTAAGGAAGTTTTACTCCTACGAGGCAGGTGAAACACTGATCGATCTCCTCCTGACTTAGAGTGAAGCACGCGGGAGGGAAGTCATTTCCGGTCTTCTTGGCCTTTTTGCCTTTGCGACGACTTTCCGTGTCCTGCTTCGCCTCATCATTAGCGTGAAGCTCCTCCCTGATGCCCATTGATTTCAAGTCTGCCCTTGATTTCGGCCCATCTTTGGTCCTCTCTGGCATGTTGAGCAGGGTACCAAGCAGACTCTCGCACACGTTCTTTGTGATATGCATGACATCAAGGTTGTGAGGCACACGGTGGATCTTCCAGTACGGCAAGTCCCAGAAAACAGACCTCGTTTTCCATACCTTCAGCAGTGGCTCTGCCGCCTTTCGCTTCTTTCCCGGCTCTGGCGCCTTTTGCTTCTTTCCCGGCAGTGGGCAATCTTTCCAATTTTTCAACAGCTCGTCTATTTCCTCGCCGCTCCTCGTACGCGGGCGTCTTCGGGGTTCGGTTTCACCATTGAACAGATCCTTGCGTTTCCTCCACGGGTCATCGTCGCGAAGCCACCTTCGATGTCCCATGAACACGGTTTTCGAAGACCCGGGATCTCTATCTAGCTGGCGATACGTTGTGTCATCCATGCACCTGACACATCCAGAAAATCCATGGACCACCTGCCCCGCGAGATATCCGAAACCGAGATAGTCGTGCACCGTCGTGAGCAGTGCGGCTCTCATAGGGAAATATTCTTTCGCTGCGGCGTCCCACGTATTGGCTGGCGTTTTCCACAGCGTGTCTAGCTCCTCTTCCAGCAGCCCCAGATACAGATTGATGTCGTTCCCTGGTTGTTTCGGCCCTTCAATTAGCATACTCATGTGAATGTACTTCCTCTTCATGCACAACCAGGGGGGTAGGTTGTACATCCACACAAACACAGGCCAGGTGCTATGTGTGCTTCTCTGGCTGCCAAACGGATTGACTCCATCGGTGCTCGCGCCCAGCACGATGTTCCTTGGATCGTTAAATTCTGGGTGTTCGAAGTTAAACGCTTGCCACTGGCTCCCATCCTTAGGGTGACTCAGCATCTTGTCTTTTTTATTTATCTCCGGATCATTTGCGTCATCTTCTCGCTTCTTCTCCTCCCTATCCGCGTGCCAACGCAGGAGCTTTGCTACCTTAGGGTCCGCGAAATACTGCTGCAGACGAGGAGTGATCGAAAAGTACCACACCACTTTTCGAGGAGCTTTCTTCCTCTTCTTGTATCGAGTGACGCCGCACACCGGACATATGGTAGACTCCGTGTGCTCGTCCCGATAAATGATGCAATTGTTCATGCACACATGGTATTTCACGTGCGGTAAATCCAGAGGACACACGATTTTCTTCGCCTCCTCGAAACTGGTCGGGCACTTGTTCCCCTTGGGAAGACGTTCGTGCCAGAATGACATGTTCTCGTCGAAGCATGCGTCGGTCATTTTGTGCTTTACCTTCATCTCCAGAGCCATGAGCGTTTATTTCAGGCGGGTATCCTTGGGCCTGCATCCTTCATACAATGGAGTAACCGCGTCTACCTCCAGTTGATCCAGCTTGGCTTTCTCTCGGGCGGCAGCTCTTGCGTTAGCCGTCTGCTTGAGAAGCAGCTCTTGAATATGAGGGTCCTGCACCCAGCCCATCGATGGTCCATCGTCGTCTGCTCCGCCGGCATCTTCATCTTCATGATCATGCCCTTCGTCTGTTCCCGCATCTTCCTCATCATCATGTCCGGCATCTTCTACATGATGACTGTGTACAGCATCACCGTCGTGATCATGTCCTGGAGATTCTTCGTCTTCTCGCCCGCCCGAGCCGCGGTGGTTGTCTTGCTGCCCATCCTCATTTCTTGCCCGACCCCCATGGACGACTTCATAGTCATCTTCATCACCTTGCCACCGATAGCCATCCATGAAACCACGCAAGAGCAGGTGGTCCCGCACCTGCCCGGAATCCGGGTCCGCAATAAGGCTCTTCAGCTTGCATCTTCGACACGGACATCTTATCTCCGTCTCATTCTTTTCAAGCATCTCAGCCTTCGCAGAGCTCAAAAACCTATTCACGATGCCTTCGGTCATCATGCGGACCATGGTCACCTGCGGGGTAGAGCAAAACGATATTTTAGAACCAAGAAAAAATTTGGCATGACTTTCCCTAAAAATAGGACCAAAAAGAATGCATAGTGCCAAAATTCTCGCCAAAACGGAAATGAATCAACATTCCGGCAAAATATTGGCAACTATCGCATTTCAAATACCGGTACCTGCAAACACAAACATATATGCAACACCACAAACATATGCAACACCACAAACATACATAGATCTAGCTAGGACATAAAAAGTGCATGTGCACGTTGTTGGAGGGAGAACAACATAAAGATAGCTTCCCCCTTACTTACCTATCAAAAAAAGGGGCTTTAACCACGTAATTTGGATGAATTTATGGTGCAAATGAGGTGAGGAGGAGGAGGCAGCTGAGACAAGCTTGGAGGAGGGAGGAGAGAATGAAGTGGGGAAAGTGAGTCGGTAGGTGTGGCTGTCCAAAATATCTAGCTCGTCCCAGGTTACTAATGGCGCACCACCACACAATGCGCCATTAGTAACCCTGGTTACTAATGGCGCACCTGCTGGTGGTGCGCCATTAGTAGTTTTGCAAAAAAACACTAATGGCGCACGGGGAGCAGTGCGCCATTACTAGCTTAAACTAGTAATGGCGCACTGCACCCGGTGCGCCATTAGTAGTTTTGCAAAAAAGTAAAAAATTAAAAAAATATTTTAGTGGCGCACTATGTTGCTGGTGCGCCATTACTAGTTACAACTAGTAATGGCGCACCATGTCCTGGTGCGCCATTAGTATGTCTGGCAAAAAAAATTGTTACTAATGGCGCACCGTTTGTATGGTGCGCCATTAGTGTCTTTCACAGTAATGGCGCACCAACACATGGTGCGCCATTGCTATATAGCAATGGCGCACCACATGTCTGGTGCGCCATTAGTGGACATTCCATCTATAGCCCTTTTCCTAGTAGTGTGATGGTCAACGGCCGGCAGACGGGCAGCAAAAAGGTTCTGGTGCTGCACACCAACAAGAACTTCGACCAGCAGAGGACCAACTGGGTGATGCACCAGTACCACCTCGGGGACTTGGAGCAAGAGAAGGAGCGGGAGCTAGTCCTCTGCAAGATTTTCTACCAGACGAACCCTAGGGCCAGGAGTAAAAAGATTATACGTTAGTTTGGTATTGGTACTTGTACTACCTTGTCGTCCGCAAGTTGGTATTGTTGTTAACGATCTTTTGGTATGAGCTTGGCATTTGCTTCCAACCATCATGCTGAGGGTCGACGTGGATATAAAGCTGATTCATTTGTTTCGAAACGAATTTTCAGGCACCTGATTTTTATTTGATGGGTAGCATAAGCACCTGCCGTTTGAATTCCCAGTTCTCCAAATTTTTCGAAACAAGTGCATGCTCTTATTATCACGATGAAAAAACAATATCCCTGCTGCATCCAAGTTATCAGTCTGTACTTCTAGAATTCTCTCGTTTATTGAGCGCGTATATTGTTTTTTCAGGTCGAGCAAGTTTCAACTAGGCTGTAGACTACCCAGGCTTGGTTTTGTTTTTAACAGGCCCAGCCCATGACGACAACGGGGCACAAAGATCCAGCAGGTATCTACTGGCCTCTGGCCTGCCAGCGTTAGTTATATTTTGTCTTACAACATCCGCAGGCACTTTTTTTACTGAATCAAACACACAGCCCATTTTTATTTTCCTCATGAAACGCATGTCCTACATCCGTTTTCTAATCTCTACCTATAGTTTTACTACTTCATATACACGTATCATTATATTGAAAATACATAAAATTCACTTTTCATATTTACATCCTTATTTTTGTTGTTGTTTTCCCTCCCAGAGCTGATTTTTTTACCACTAGTTTTCCCTTAAACCAACTCAATTGTCCCACCACTTATTTGCTTACAAAAACAAAATGATTTTTTGGCAAATCAATAAGTTCTTACAAAAATGTTTATCATTTCCGGATTACAAAAGTTCGGACTCCACCGAAATATGCAAAATAAGGTTGAATTTTCTGACTGTGGTCCTGGGCAGAAAATGGGCTGTAATAAATTACTTAAGAATTAGCAAATGGGCTGTAAATTATTAAAAAAATAGCAAATGGGCTCTATGTTGTCTGCCACAGATTTGGAGGCTGACTTGTGGGCCTACTAAGTTCATGCGTACACAAGGTTTATCAAAATAGAAACTTAGTCAACAATCGACTTTACCAGCGTCACACCATTAGATGTCAATCTAATGGCAATCGTGCTTCTTCAGTCTCTGATCTTTCTGCCCCAGCCGCCCAAACCAGCGCCGTCGGAACCGCCTGCTCCCTCCTCCCGTGGCTGGTTGTGCTGCCGGGCAGGCCTCACGACTCCATCATATACTTGCATCCCTGGCCTGTCTATCCCTCTACTCACCCACACCTCCTGTTATTTTCCGGCGACGGCAGCCGAACCAGTCAACCCTCGTACTCTCACCGCATGGGCAGCCACTGTCGTGTCTTCCCCGGCTCCGTGTCGTTCCCTTCATAGGCCTCGCCGTCGTCCACCGCCCTGGTGCTCTCGGCGTGGCGTGGTCAACATGGTCAACGAACGACATCCATCAGAAGTGGACTGTATGTGGAGAGGCTGACAGGTGGGTCAACGGCTGCACACAAGGAAATGCCTCCTTATTACGCGCAAAATAATGATTCCTCCACCTGACATCTAGGGCCCGCCGGAAGGGCCTCTGTATTTCGCAAAAAAAACGTTCCCTCCGCTGACAGGTCGGAACCACCAACTATATCTTTGCACGCAAGGAAGTGCCTCCTTATTGCGCACAAAAAATGAATACCCCCCTGCCAGCTGGGACCCACCACAGTGGGAGGCTGACTTGTGGGCCTACTAAGTTGACGGGGATGGAGGGCTTTGTCAACTTAATCAATATGAACGATTATAGCTCCAGTGACCGTACGATCTCCATCCAACGGCCTTAGTGCTTCTTCAACCTCTGGTCTTCTTGCTCCAGCCGCCCAAAGCAGCACCGGTCGTGTCGCATGCTCCTGCCTCCCGTGGCCGGCTATGCTGCCGCGAAGGCCTCACCGCCCCCTACTATTCCCACCGCTGGCCAGGCCCTGCGGCGACGGCAGCCTCACACCGCAGCCGAACCAGTGAACCCTGATACTCCTCTCAGCGCGATGTGGTCAACGTGGTCAAGGAACGGCTTCCATGGGACATGGACTGTAAGTGGAGAGGCTGACATCTGGGTCCACGGCCGCAGCAAGTGCCTCCTTATTACGCGCAAAATAATTATTCCTCCACCTGACAACAGGGACCCACCGGACGGGCCACCGTATTTTGCGAAAAAAACGTTTCCCCCTGACTGCTGGGACCCACCAGCTACATCTTCGCACGCAAGGAAGTGCTTCCGGGCAAAAAAAATGATTTGCCCCCCTGACAGCTGGGACCCACCAGCTACATCTTCGCAGGCAAGGAAATGCCTGACAGTCGGGACCCACCTGGTCGAAGCGTACGTAGCGTACGTAGAGGTGCAAACGTGTCGTAGTAGAGGCGCGCACGTAGCATGTACACGTACGTACAGCGGCCAGTGTGCAGGAAAGAAAATACGGCCACGTACGTACATACGGGCAGGGTCTCAAACGCCTACTCGCGCATACGTACGGCCAGGGCTCGTGTACATGGCTGGGTCGGAACGGAGAAACAGCGTCGTCGTCGTGTTCATGGGGAGCCAACCGGCTGGGTCGGAACGGAATGCGTCGTCGTGTTCATCGAGAGGGCTTGGACGGAACAGCCGATGGAAAGGAGGCCTGGCGTACCGCAGAACGGAGGAAACGGCCTTGTGTTCGACCAGCCACGTTCGAAATAGGATCCTGTTCATCGAGAGGGGTCTGGCATACCGCAAGATGGAGGAAACGAACATCCTACAATCGAAACGGGGGTCCTGTTGTTCAGGAGGGGTGTGGCGTACCGCAAAACGGAGGAAACGGACTTGTGTTCGAGCGCTACGGTCGAAACCGGGGTCTTGTTCATCGGAACGGGTGTGGCGTACCGCAAAACAGGACTCCACAAGATACTGTTCATCTCCATCGTCGACCCCCTCCAGCCTCCACGGGCTACTGTTCATACAACGTCGACCTCCTCCAGCCTCCACCTGCGACTGTTCATCCACGGGCTCCTGTTCATCCAGCCTCCACCGCGCGCTACTCCACCGGCTACTGTTCAACCAGCCCTCTCCACGGGCTCCTGTTCAACCACCCCTCCATGGGCTACTGTTCATCCTGCCCTCCACCGTCTACTTTTCATCCTGCCCTCCATGGGGTGGTCGTGTTCATCCTGCCCTCCACGGGGTCCTGTTCATCCAGCCCCAACCGGCTCGATCGATCTGGGTCCTGTTCATCCAGAGGCAACGCCACGGGGTCCTGTTCATCCACCCCCACCGGGAACTGTTCATCCATCCCCCCCGCAATACTCACTGTTCATGCAGAGGCAGCATCGATCGGCTTCAGTTAGCAGCAGTAGCGAAGGAATCGCTCGATCGGGTTCAGTTAACAGCCATCGATCGATCGCTCAGGTTTAGTAACGCGTAGCCTGCGGTGCAATCGCTCGGATTCAGTTAGAGCCTGATGCCTCGCTTGGGTTCAGTTATAGCCCAACGCCTCGCACACATGTGCGTACGTACGAGAGAAACGCGCATCGCTCGGCCCCCGACCACCCACCGTAACCGGGGACTCCCCGGTAATTTCCGCGCCCTCGCTTCTACCACGGTTTGTCCGTCATGGACGGCCCAAAGAATGTCATGCAGCTGCGTCTTCGGCCCGCCCAGGACGAAAAGCCCATTTTCTGTCATGATTTTTTGTCGTAGAAGTAGGACCCCACCACATCTATGATCATACCGTGTTTTGTCACAATTATCGTCATAGAAGTGTCATAAGTATGACAGAAAAAAATTTCGTTCGGCCCAAAATGTCACGGATGTGTGTTTTTTTGTAGTGTTGAGAGAGGATTTTGAGAAGTCGCCGTAATATATTAGGTTTATGCCGGATAGGTCTTAGATGGTGCCTATTGTTGTCCGAAGACGCGTTTGCCCGTAGCTCGGCCAAGCCAAACACTGAGCCCTTTGAATTTTCTGCATTGAATAGGCAATGCAGTAGCCCCCGAGACACTGGTCGGGTGGCAACACCAGATCAGGGGATCGATGTGCCCCTTTAATATTTATAAATAACGAGCGCGAAGCCCAGTGGCCCCGAGCCTTAATGTGGGCATGGGTGGCCGAATTAAGGATCGATATCCGTTTGACAAAAAAAAATTGTTGTGTTTAACACAAACTTCACAGAAAGAGAATAAAGATCTCTTAAAGGAGCTTAGAGCTGGTCGAAATCCGAGCTCGCCAAGGTAGGCCCCAAGTGGTTTAAAAGATGGGTTGCAGTAAATGGATTTTACTCGCAATTTTATGTGTAATGATTCTATGTATTCAATTATTTTACATCACTAATGCTCGGATCCGCATTGTACAAAACTTTGTTGACCGACCATCGGCTTCAACCTCCTTGTCCAGTAGCTGGGGAGTGTTTGTCCTACTTTATAAAGCCTTTATGAGGGCAAAGATTTACGGCAAACAAGGCAATCCGGCCATACGATTTTACAAACAAAGGTACATGGAGAGATATGCTATATTGCTATTAAATGTAACAAACATCTTCCAAAGAAAATAGTCCTGCTATCAGTTCCTTTCTTTGGGTTGTCATGCTGATCATGATCATAAATCCAAAATATTGAGGATTTAGTTGGGGGAAAGTTCCCGAGCTCTATGGTATTAATGAACCAAAAATTTTACTTCCGTCGTTGCCGACCAATTATATCCTTTAAGATCGCTAGCTTTCGGCTTCACCCAGTCTGAGGTACTAACTCGGACGACCCGGTAGTAACAATCACAGAGGTGCTCCCTTTATCGCCTAGCCGAACAATCGGGAACGTAGGGGTAAGCACATGAGCCAGGCAACCCAGCTTGGCCGAAATCTTAAGTCAAATTGATGCATATTTATGGCTTTATAATGATGATTGCGGAAGGCAGCCTTCGTATATTAAATACAAATGCCGATGATATGTTTATTTTGACTCCTTTGCGACCGTTTATCAGTTGAATGTGGCCCATCGTCGGCTTCCGCCCCCTTGTAGATGCTATGCAAGGTGTTTTCACAATAACAAGACAATCCTTAGCCGACGTCTCGGTGCCCGAAGGCGGTTGTGTTAGCAGAAATGAGGCAATCAGATATGAGGGCTTTATAACTTTCACTTAGTCATAGGAGTTTAAAGTTGGGAGGCGAGTTACTAGCCCTCGGTTACTGTTCGGCGACAGTCGATGTCAAGCCGTAAACACTTTGGCCAATGTTATGAACGGATCGTCATTTAACACGGGGTGACCTCTATCGATCTTATAGTTTAATACAGTCATCAGATCGCTGACCAGTTTGCGCTTATTGTGATAGTGAGTTATCGGCTTTCTCCACTGAGGTGCTTTAACCATGCTAGCTGGAAGCACAATCGCAGTGGTTCTCCCTTTGCACACCTAGCCGAACAAAGCGGAACATTGGAGGCAAGCACAGGAGCCAGGCAACCCAACTATTGACCGAAGACAGGATTCAAAACCGATGCATATATAGCCATATCCGAGAATGTTTTTGCCGAACCTCTAAAGGTGTCCGACATTGCACTGCGAGACTTATGCTGGAAACACACAAATAGTTTAAAAGTGCCATAGGCTTGGAAAACCAAAAAACTTCAGTAAAAACTTGACGTCCGAACTAGATCAAGTGTTCGGTGCCAATCCGAAAATTGGTCTTAGAGAAAAAAAATTATGCTTCTGTCGTGCTTTAACATGACACATCCTATCTCAAGACTTAAAGCGGGTCAGCCTACGGCTTCAACCTCCTATCCCGAAGGCGGAGTACTTCTCATTAGGCCAGTTTAGCAAACTAAACTCTAACGGCTTTGAGAGAGAAATTAGGCTCCCCGGCTATTGACCACACACTCGCGTCGAAAAAAGGAGTGATAGAAAAAGACTTTGCAACGACTAAGAAGTAGAAAACTTATTATAAAACAGCTCACATAAAATTAAGAGCCCCCAAGTGACTTGGGTAAAAGAATTTTATGATTGTATGTACCGAAGTACCTATATCATATATGTGTTCACTCGAACTTTAAACGCGTCTTAACCGACCATCGGCTTCTCCCTCTTCGGTCAAGCGCCGAAAAGTGTTATGTTCTCCACCTGTCGAGAATATCGACGGTGTTTCCGGTAACCAGGCAATCAGGCCATAAGGCTGTAACAGACAAAGCGCGCTCAGGGAACTTATGCTATATTACTGACGAAGTGTAAGAAGCATCTTCGAAGAAAATAGTACCCCCACCGATACCTTTCTTCGGTTGCTCATTGTTACTATGAGACTTGTGCAATAGATTTTTTGTACTCATGAGTTCCGTTGTGCGCCGACCATGATTGAAAACAATAAGAGTGCTAGCTTTTGGCTTCACCCAGTCTGAGGTCCGAGCTCGGATGACCCAATCGTGACAATCGCAGAGGTGCTCCGTTTACTCCCTAGCCGAACAATCGGGAACGTAGGGGTAAACACAGGAGCAAGGCAACCAAGCTTGCGAAACACTTAAGTCAACATGGTGCATATTGTGGCATAATCACTACTAGGAAAAGGCCTACTAGTGGCGCACCAGTATTGCCTACTAATGGCGCACTACTGGTGCGCCACTAGTACCACGCCACTAGTATTAAATACTAATGGCGCACCACTGGTGCGCCATTAGTATCTGGTATACTAATGGCGCATCACTCCGTGCGCCATTAGTATACACCCACATGCGCCATTAGTGTGCCTCCCAGGGGGCGATATTTACACATGTGCTTTGCCATACTAATGGCGCACTGTGGGGTGATGTGCCATTAGTATCCATTGGCATACTAATGGCGCATGTTGGGGTGATGCGCCATTAGTATGAATATTAGGGATTTTTTTCTTTTCAGATATTTGGACAGGTTACAAAATATATTATTGGACAGAATATAGACAACACCACACAGCAACAGCAGATTCATCGAATACAATAGAAGATTAGTCTCCGAATACAATTCATCATATTAGTCTCCGAATTCAAAAGACCGAACAAAGATAGAATATTACAAGTCTCGAGACCGCGAGTAGCGAGTTTGTCTTCACATTACAAGTCGATATCGATCATCAAAACTACCATCACATAGAAGATTGCTGCGGTCATCATGATGAGCATCATCGCGATGAAACTGGTCTTCATCCGGTTCCTCCAACGCTCCCTCCTCGCTCCCGCTAGATAGCGCGCGTACTAGATTCTGCCTCCGCCCTAGTGGTGTACACTTTGGAACTGTTACCGCTGAAACGGTGAACCTGTCTCTGACACTCCTCCCAGTCATCGTAGGCTCCGGGAATCTTACCCTTGTACATGACATACGACGGCATCTCTATTCACTAGCCAAACAACAGACAATACATAAGCAATATATAAGTATGCAACAAAAGGATCGGAAGAGAAAAGCAAGACATTAATAGCACGATTCATGGTCCTACTAATAAATAGCATCGATTACATCTAAGTTGAACGACTGTCCAATCCAAAGAGACATACAAGTTCATTAAAGTTTAATTACAACATGAGCTAATCGATGTTTCAGAACTACACATAGCATCACTACTTTCGACTCGACTCATGGGACCGGAGCGTGGATGAAGCCGCCGTCTTTCGTGATGGTCATGAAGTCGCGGGCGTTGTTAGCCTGCATTTGTAGCGTTGTGTCAATCTCATTGTTGGACGGTTGATATTTGAGGTAGAACTCCCCCGAGGTACGAAGGACATCTTGCTGGATGATTTCTGCAAACTCTGACTGGATGCGAAATAATTCTTGTTGGATGTCCGCGTCCTGGATTGCCGCCAAGCTTGCGGCCCAATCTTTGAGATTATTTGGTAGCAGAAGGTGATTATGGTCCCGTACGATCGCCCGCATGTGATGGAGGGCGTAGTAGGCATCCTTCTGACCGCCAGGCGGCTGCTTGACGCAGGGGAACGTCGTATTGTGGGTGAACACGTGCCTGTCGTACCTACGAACTGGCCTCTTAAAGGTGCCTCCAGATGCGGCGTAGCCGGGGAGAGCATCATCAAGAACTTTCTTGATATTTGTGTAGTCTATCTTGGAGTCACGGTCCGGGTCGAAATACGTGGCAATGGAATATTTCGGGCTTAAGAGGATGGGTGTGCAATCTGTGTCACTGCACAGAACACGGAATGTTAGAAAAAAAAGAACGATCGAAATCTAAGAAATCATATGTTACGGGGCGGTTAGGGGATGACTTACTCGGGAAAGTAAGGCACGAGGAAGTTATCCTTATCTTGGTTTCTCAGAATGACGCCTTCGAGGTGTGAACTCATGACTTGCCGGTCCCCAGCGCTGCCCAAGATCGTGGCACGCATGTAGAAGGGGTCGACTATCACAATGTCCGGGGTCTTGTCTCTAATGATCCACATCTCCATACTCAGCGAAAACAGCCGAACGAAGGTGTAGTGCAGCGGATGAAGGTTAAACATAGCAAAGATGTCATCAAACCGCAGGATGATCGTACCCCCGACGGCGCTATCCACAAAGCCCTTGCCCTCTGGCACCTTGGCCATGAAAACTGGGTATGCTACATCATTCTCTGTGAGACGCCGCTTCTCCAAAGAAAGAACACTGTCATGCAGACTCCGCATAGCACCGGTTGCAGCATTGAGCATATTTGTCGGTACCATCGCCCTACCCGCCACATGCACCCTCCTCGAGATATCCTTAGGTGAAGGTGGCCCGTCGTGAGCATGGATCGTACTCGGCGCCGGCTGGCTTGCACCGGCGCCCTTGTTAGTCTTTCGTTTCCATCCCTTCTTCTTGATCTGCTGTAATGGGATCGAGTTCTGCTCACAGACCGCCTTCTTGAGCGTGTTGGGGCTGATAATATTTCGCACCTTAGCTATCTGAGGCTCGGTGAAGGCGGCAGCTGGAGGCGTCTCCTGAGAACTGAACGCCAGACGACGCCTGCTGCAACTGGGTTTCTCCACCGTACCAGCTAGATCGCGGTCGTCTTTTTCAGGGTTGGGTTCTTGAGAAGGAGGCCCACAGAACTCGTCACCGTACCCATGTTTGGCAAAGTACTTATCGACGTTGGTAAATGTACCGTCGTCGTTGTCGTTGTCGTCCGGATCCTGTGCCATATGCATGTCCGGATCCTGTGCCGTAGGGATGTCCGGCATGTCCGGTAGCGTTGCGGGGTTCTTGCCATGGCTTGGCGCTGGCACGACTGGCGGTCTTGTCTGTGGGGTGGTGTCCTCCGCCCCCAAACGAATCTGGCTCTTCGGGCAAAGCAGGGGCCAGCTTACGCAGGCGCTGAGGGTCATCACATCATATTCGTCGACCCCAGCGGGTCGAATCGGAGGTAACAACTCGTCGCAGCCTGGCAGCACCCGAACCATTTCAACCCTATACAAGGTGGGTGGCATCGGATTACCGTGGAACACGCGGTTGCCCGATTGAATGATTCTGCCCTTGGCGACATCGACCAACTCGCCGCCCATGAAGTGCAGGAGAGTGCAAGGAATGTCGGCGGCGCACTTCGAAAACATGTAGGGCGTCAGGGATGCCCAAACAAAGGCAAAGAGATGAAGTCATCGGCCAAGAGGCTTAGTTCCCGTGATGCCGTCGAGCTCGGCTAATGTCGAGGCACCGCCAACGGCGGGCGTGCAACAGACGAAGGGGCCGCTTGCTGGCGAGGTGCCGGCCGGCGTACACCCTGGTGCATTAAGCTCCCATGCCCGTGCCGGCGACGGAGACACGAATACCGCCTCCGCCGCAGACACCAATGGCGCCGCCTGCGCATTGTGCGAGTTGCTGGCCGCGAAGCTGGGAACCGAGGGAGGCCCCTGTTGGCCGCCCGCAATCCACGTCGTCAGCCCCTGAATCAAGGTAGCCACCATGGCGGTGAGCGTCATTCCCAGTTGTTGTTGCACTTGCTCTTGGACAATCTCCGGAATCCGCGCCACTTGTGCCTTGAGTTCTTGAACCTCGCGCGACTGGCTTTCCGAGCTGGTCTTTTTCTCTTTTCGCCCACCAGCGGTATAGTACGATGACCATTTTGTGGACAAGCCTTTGGCGGCCACATGACCAGCTAACGATGGCTTACTGAGCTTATCCTTGTTTTTCGTTACGTTCAACGCCCCATTTAAAGGGGTGTCGAAAGGGGAGCTCTGAGACGACCCCGCGCTACTGCTTTCAGCCTCCTGCGGAAGGAAAGTGAACCATTTAGAAATCTGGCTTCATTAATTAGAATGCAACCATATGGAGCTAATTACGCGGGGGTGTATTCCTTACCAGAACAAGCTCAAGCGCCCTGGTCTTCGGATCCGTGGTAAGCTCCTTTGTTACCGGGTCCTCCTTGTACCGGGCCCTGACAAAGTTCCTGGTCTGCTTGTCACGGTATTTCTCGAAGCGGGGCAGTAGGCCTTGCTCGGCATGCTCCGCGTCCTCCTTGTCCCATATAGGCTCCGCCACTCTGTAACCGCCGGGACCGAGTTGGTGGACCCCTAAGTTCCACTGCCGCATTTCTTTCCCCCACTGACTTGATTCGGAGGTTGCGCTGCTCTCGCACCTGATCTTGAACTCCTTGTAGTCATCTTTGCTGATCAAAGGATATTTCGCCATGATCTTCTCATAACTATCACCTTTTTCAATCATGGCCTTCACCATGCTTCTCCAAGTTGACAGGGCGTGCTCATCCTCGTGAGGGCGGCATTGTTCACTTTATTCCCTGAGAGGCGTGTGTTTGCAAAGTCAGCGGGGAACTTGTATCGTTCGTGCAGCTTCGTGAAGAGGAGGCTGCGCGAATTCCCTCGGTCCTGATGCCTTAGGTTCTCGGTGTTGATCGAGACGGTGCTACGGAGAATGCACCCGAGCTGAACCGAGTACCCCTTGACTAATTCTTTGGGTGCCGTTGGATGCCCGTCAGAGTTCACTTTAGTAAATTCCTCCTTGGCGGTGCCGAGCACGCTCGGGCTCCGGTCCTTCCGTTGCCTCTTCGGTTGGCTGCCATCTGTGCGTGCACCACCATCATCAGTGGTGGCATCCTCGGCGGCACCATCAGTGGTGTGATCCCCGACGCCACTAGGGGTTGTGTAGTCAGGATCGGTGTCTTCCGCGGCGTCCTCATAGCGGTGAGGTTCTTCCTCCAGCTCCTAGGACAGCTCCCAGAATTGCTTGCCGCCCGAACCGCCGGCCTCATCGTTGTGGGCCATGTTTCGCTCTAAATAGGAAAAAAGTTTGGTCAAAAAGTTGGTTATTGTCAAGGAACAAGATCATGGTCTCATCATTTAGGGTTTGTCGACACCGAGGCATCCTAAAAGCTAAGCTTTTATCATTTAGGGTTTGTCGACGCCGAGGCACCCTAAAAGCCTAAGCGTACATCATTTAGGTTCTCATCGACACTGAGGCACCCTGAAAGCCAAGGTTTTATCATTTAGGGTTTGTCGACGCCGAGGCACCCTAAATGCTAAGTTAAGTTTTCATCATTTAGGGTTTATCGATGCCGAGGCACCCTAGGTTGACTGATATATGTGGGTATCTTCTAATAATATACCCTACTTAATTAAGGACAAACACCAAGAGACAGTAAACATATCACACTTCTATATGTATAACACAAGAGGCAGTTGATCCTACTTAATTAAGTACTAAGATACCCCGGCACATCCATTAGTCGCAAGTACCCCATATGTCCTATTTTTAGCAATGTCATGCTAAAATTCACGAAAAATTTCAGCATGACCTTTGCTGAAAATAGGACATATGGAGTACCCGAATTTGCTGGAACGGAAGTTAATCGACATTCCGGCAAACTCAAGGGCCTCTCGAGGTACCTGCAAAATCATCACGACAAGATGGTCGGAGACAAAACCCAGCAAACTAGCAATTGATGGATCAACACGTAAAACATGTCCAATAAGAGCATATAATTCAACAACTCCACTGAAAATGAGAGCTGAAAGATGCAGGGAGCACAAACAGCTCAGTATGATTATAGGGTCAACATCGGTATGATTATAGAGTCAAATACCTTCAACAAGAGATACAAATAATTTTCATTTTCATATTTTAAGAACTATAAATAAACCATCCAGTAAGTATAATCAAGGTAATCAACCATTCCCATAAAACAAGACAAGTTTTATTCAGTACTGCTAATATGGTTGGAGATTACTATGTACATGTGGCAAGATTACTTTGATAACAAGGGCCACTTGTTGGCCAGTAGTTGAACTAGCAGCTTGGCCATCACTGATGCCACGCACTTCTGTGACAGCTCTCAGCAGTAACCTCCAAGGCTCCGACAACCGACACAGATAACCTGTCTCAAAGATGAGCCTCAAGACAAGCTTCACATTCTACTTTATGCTTCATTGAAGTTCAGAGAACTCTCCAAAAGAAAGGTTCAGGTGCCAATTGGTATCATGTTAAAGGCAGCAATGTAAAATGATCTACAACCTTATGTAAAGTGCCAACTCCACAGATTTCTTTTTCACAGCTTTTATATTATTTCTAGAAGCAACACAACAGGGTTAAACACCAGAATCTTGAGTTTAATTTTTTCCAGAATTTTAGAGGCCCCACAAATTTAGTTCAGGTATTTTATACCATGTTAAAGGCAGTAAAGTACAGAGGTTTAGCCCTGGTCCTTAGATTCAGTTTCCTAATCTTTTTGTTTTCTACAAAGATATTCCCAACCTTCATGATGCTGGTAAGAAAAGAGCTACTCTCTAAATCTTTTATCTATTTATACCTGTAAATTAGCACTCTGATGCTGGCCTTGACAAATGATCCCACTATGTTGTTTGCTGGAATCTGCAAAATGATCCCACTATGTTGACAAATGATCCCACTATGTTGTTATACTTGAGAACACTGTAACAATATCAAAACCACAATAAACAGTGGTCAGATATAACAGGTACAATTACACAAAGCATCTGAATACACACATACTTCATCTATCAAGTATAACTCTGTCAAGACAAGAAGGTATGAGCTGTTCATGGAAGCCTTTGATCATAATATCTAAAGGCATAGACAAAATCTACAAGCAGTCAACAAAAAGGTCACACGCACCCACTCAGAGGAACATCGTATTTAAATCTAGAAAATGAAGATGATCCATTTCTACATGGAATCAATCAAGTACAGAGCTATGCCACATACTAGGGATATCACCCACACACAAAAAATCAGTGCTTTAGGGATATGAAACAGTTATCTGGTGGGAAGACTGTTGCTGCACTGGCATTGCTGTTTGCCATTCACAATTTCAGGCAATCACCATTCTACATACTGGATGAAGTCGATGCAGCTATCATACATGCACGGTGGCAACTGGTCTATGATGCTGGTCTGAGGGCAACAGCAGCAGAGTTGCAGTGGCAGCAGTGCAGCAACAGCACCGGGATGAGGCTATGGTGCACAGTAGGGGCGCGCGCGATAGGACCAATAGTGGGACGTGGACACGCACAGGCACCCGGGCGGCTGCGGGCATGGAGAGCGCGTTCCAGGGGCGAGGCAGGGCATGGCCCAGGCAGGCGCGGGCGCGGGGGGAGGGGGGTGTGCCGCAGGGGCGCGGACGGATGCGGCCAGGGCCCGTGGGAGCGCAGCCAGGAAAGTGGAGAGCGAAGCTCCGCCGCGACAGCCTAGCCCGTGGGACTTCCACGCCGAGGGATTCGAAGGGGAAAGACGGGGAATCGGCAGAGGGGCTCACCGCAGAGGCACACGGAGGCCCGGCGAGTGACTAGGAGCAGCAGGGGCGCCTAACTCCAACGGTCGAAGCAGAGGCGCCTAGCTCAGCGCCGCGTGGCCTGGCTGAGCTGAGGTAGAGGCGGTCGTCGTCCTCCTCCTCCTCGTCCTCCTGCTGGTCCTCCTCCTCCGGCTCGGGGCGCGGGGGCAGCGGCGCGGGGGAGCTGCAGTGGTGGGGGGCGCGGGGGAGCGGGGGCGGCGGGGGTGGAGTCCGGCGGGGTCGGGGCGGCGGCGTCGTGGGTCGGGGCAGCGCGTGGGTGGATCTGGCGAGGGAGAGGGACGAAGGGGATCTGGCGAGGGAGAGGGAGGAATTAGCTAGGGGGGAAGCTTACTAATGGCGTACCCCGCAGCGGTGCGCCATTAGTATGTTTTTTAGATAGCAATGGTGCACCCACGATCGGTGCGCCATTACTAATCTTTTTTTATATAGCAATGGCGCACCAGCCAGAGGTGCGCCATTAGTAATCATTTTTTATATAGCAATGGCGCACCAGCCAGAGGTGCGCCATAAGTAATTTTTATTATTATTATTTTCTGTTGCATCTAATAAATTTTCAGAAAATGAATATGAATATGAAACCGTAATAATTTTTTATAAAAATGGTAATAATATTTTTAAAAATATCATCAAATTTGTTATTTGAAAATATTTATGAATATGAAAAATATCATCAAATTTATTATTTGAAAATATCATCAAATTTGTTATTTGAAAATATAATCAAATTTGTTTTTTTGCAATTTTAGTTGCATTCATTTGTGATGGTGGAGCGGGCCGGGGAGGGTGCGGGGGAGGGTGCGGGGGGTCGTCGGCGGCGGTGGAGCGGGGGAGGGTGCGGTGGGTCGTCGGCGGTGGTGGAGCGGGGGAGGGTGCGGTGGGTCGTCGGCGGCGGAGGAGCGGGGGAGGGTGCGGTGGGTCGGCGGCGGCGGCCGGTGGAGCGGGCCGGGAAGGGTGCGGGGGAGGGGTGCGGTGGGTCATCGGCGGCGGTGGAGCGGGGGAGGGTACGGTGGCTCGTCGGCGGCGGTGGAGCGGGGGAGGGTGCGGGGGGTCGGGTGGAGTGGGGGAAAGGGTGCGGGGGTGCTCGGCGGCGAGGGGGACCGGATCTGGCGAGGTGGGATAGCGATCGAGATGGAGGGGGATCAAGATCGAGTGTCCATGAAATTTAAAAATATTAATGAGTTCAAAAAGTGCCCATGAAATACAATCGAGAAATGAAGGCTACAATTTAAATACAATCGATCTTAGCTTGCTATCTGTTCACAATCTTCTTGCCCTTATTTTTCGTAAATGGAGTTCTTCTCTTGAACGGACGTCCTTTAGGTAGGGTGGTCCTGCTTCTTCTTGTGGTGTATGCTGATACTTCATCGTCGTCGTCATGTTCCATCTTCGGGTCATCGTACTTGTCGAAGTCTTGCTCATTGGTGACTCCATCCATTCCGATGATCTTCCTTTTGCCTCTCCTCATGACAACACGATTGGGCTTTGACGGGTCGGTAATGAAGAAGCATTGGTACACTTGGGAAGCCAGTACCCATGGCTCATTTTTCGCGGTGACGTTCGCGCCTGCGGTCTTGGATTTGGCTTCGGGTATAACCATGGTGGTGAAATACCGGTCTTCTTTTATGACGCTCTTGGCCCATCTGACATGGAACATCGGGACCTTCTCTCCGGCGTAGCTCAGCTCCTAGATCTCCTCGATCCTTCCGTAGTATCAGGCCTTGTCGATACCAGTGTAGGATTCCATCATTACCCCAGAGTTCTGATAACCATCGCTCTTCATGTCCTTGTCATCGGTGTAGAATGTGTAGCCGGTGATATCGTACGCCTCATACGTCATCAGGTTGTGCTCGGCGCCCTGTGATAAGGCGAATATGAGTTATTCTTCCGCGGAAGAATCCTCATGTAAAGGGTACGACAGAAGCTTCTGCTTGAACCAACGCATGAAACATGAGTTGTGCTCTTTGATTATATCTCCGTCCGTCCTCTGTTGCCCTCGGTCATTGTACATCTTCTCAATAAAGGTTTTGTGCTCTACCACCCAACGATCGACCACGTCTATGTGTTGTAGCGCGACTAGGTTTGCTCTTTCAAAGTCGGCGAGTGGACCCTCGAAGTCGACATGCATTTCGCGGCGACCCTCACGGTGACCCCATCCAGCGAGCCTGCCGAGGTGCCTGTTGACGGGCAGACCAACGGGGTTCTCGATGCCTAGATAATTTGTGCAGTAGGAGATACACTCTTCGGTCAGAAAGCCCCTGGCTATGATTCCCTCTGGACGAGCCATGTTGTGAACATATCCTTTGATGACACCATTCATCCTTTCGAAGGGCATCATGCTGTGCAGGAACGTCGGCCCGTGTTGGATTATATCCTCCACGATATGGACCAGCAGATGCACCATAACGTCGAAGCATGCGGGCGGGAAGTACATCTCAAGCTCGCATAGTATCACCATGATCTCTTCCTGTAGCCTTCTGAGTTGCCTCACGCCAACCGACTTCCGAGAGATGACGTCGAAAAAGTTGCATAGGCCAAATAGCGTTTCACGGACGTGCGCGTCCACGATCCCATGGATTACAACTGGAAGTATCTGCGTCATCAGCACGTGACAGTCGTGAGACTTCATCCCGCTGAACTTCTGCTTCGCTGGGTCTAGGTATCTGCTTATCTTCCCCGCGTAACCGTAAGGAAGTTTTACTCCTATGAGGCTGGTGAAAAACTGATCGATCTCCTCCTGACTTAGAGTGAAGCATGCAGGAGGGTAGTCATTTCCGGTCTTCTTGGCCTTTTTGCCTTTGCGACGACTTTCCGTGTCCTGCTTCGCCTCATCATCATCATCATCATCATTAGCGTGAAGCTCCTCCCTAATGCCCATTGATTTCAAGTTTGCCCTTGCTTTCGGCCCATCTTTGGTCCTCTCTGGCATGTTGAGCAGGGTACCAAGCAGACTCTCGCACACGTTCTTCGTGATATGCATGACATCAAGGCTGTGAGGCACACGGTGGATCTTCCAGTACGGCAAGTCCCAGAAAATAGATCTCGTTTTCCATACCTTCAGCAGCGGCTGTGGAGCCTTTCGCTTCTTCCCGGCTCTGGCGCCTTTTGCTTCTTTCCCGGCAGTGGGCAATCTTTCCAATTTTTCAACAGCTCGTCTATTTCCTCGCCGCTCCTCGTACACGGGCGTCTTCGGGGTTCGGTTTCACCATCGAACAGATCCTTGCGTTTCCTCCACGGGTCATCATCGCGAAGCCACCTTCGATGTCCCATGAACACGGTTTTCGAAGACCCAGGATCTCTATCTAGCTGGCGATACGTTGTGTCATCCATGCACCTAACGCATCCAGAAAATCCGTGGACCACCTGCCCCGCGAGATATCGTCACCGAGATAGTCGTGCACCGTCGTGAGCAGTGCGGCTCTCATAGGGAAATACTCTTTCTCTCGGCATCCCACGTATTGGCTGGCGTTTTCCACAGCGTGTCTAGCTCCTCTTTCAGCAGCCCCAGATACAGATTGATGTCGTTCCCTGGTTGTTTCGGCCCTTCAATTACCATACTCATGTGAATGTACTTCCTCTTCATGCACAACCAGGGGGGAGGTTGTACATCCACACAAACACAGGCCAGGTGCTATGTGTGCTTCTCTGGCTGCCAAACGGATTGACTCCATCGGTGCTCGCGCCCAGCATGATGTTCCTTGGATCCTTCCCAAATTCTGGGTGTTCGAAGTTCAACGCTTGCCACTGGCTCCCGATAAATGATGCAATTGTTCATGCACACATGGTATTTCACGTGCGGTAAATCCACAGGACACACGATTTTCTTCGCCTCCTCGAAACTGGTCGGGCACTTGTTCCTTGGGAAGACATTCGTGCCAGAATGACATGTTCTCGTCGAAGCATGCGTCGGTCATTTTGTGTTTTACCTTCATCTCCAGAGCCATGAGCGTTACTTTCAGGCGGGTATCCTCGGGCCTGCATCCTTCATACAATGGAGTAATCGCGTCTATCTTCAGTTCATCTAGCTTGTCTTTCTCTCGGGCGGCAGCTCTTGCGTTATCCGTCTGCTTGAGAAGCAGCTCTTGAATATGAGGCTCCTGCACCCAGCCCATCGATGGTCCATCGTCGTCTGCTCCGCCGGCATCTTCATCTTCATGATCATGCCCTTCGTCTGCTCTGGCATCTTCCTCATCATCATGTCCGGCATCTTCTACATGATGACTGTGTACAGCATCACCGTCGTGATCATGTCCTGGAGATTCTTCGTCTTCTCGCCCGCCCGAGCCGCGGTGGTTGTCTTGCTGCCCTTCCTCATTTCTTGCCCGCCCCCCACGGACGACTTCATAGTCTTCTTCATCACCTTGCCACCGATAGCCATCCATGAAACCACGCAAGAGCAGGTGGTCCCGCACCTTCCCGGAATCCGGGTCCGCAAGAAGGCTCTTCAGCTTGCATCTTTGACACGGACATCTTATCTCTGTCTCGTTCTTTTGAAGCATCTCGGCCTTTGCGGAGCTCAAAAACCTATTCATGATGCCTTCGGTCATCGTGCGGACCATGGTCGCCTGCGGGGTAGAGCAAAACGATATTTTAGAACCAAGAAAAAATTTGGCATGACTTTCCCTAAAAATAGGACCAAAAAGAATGCATAGTGCCAAAATTCTCGCCGAAACGGAAATGAATCAACATTCCGGCAAAATATTGGCAACTATCGCATTTCAAATACCGGTACCTGCAAACACAAACATATATGCAACACCACAAACATACATAGATCTAGCTAGGCCATAAAAAGTGCATGTGCACGTTGTTGGAGGGAGAACAACATAAAGATATCTTCCCCCTTACTTACCTATAAAAAAAAGGTAATTTAACCACTTAATTTGGATGAATCTATGGTGAAAATGAGGTGAGGAGGAGGAGGCAGCCGAGACAAGCTTGGAGGAGGAGGTGGAGAGAATGAAGTGGGGAAAGTGAGTGGGTAGGTGTGGCTGTCCAAAATATCTAGCTGGTCCCAGGTTACTAATGGCGCACCACCTACAAATGCGCCATTTGTAACCCTGGTTACTAAGGCGCACCTGCTGGTGGTGCGCCATTAGTAGTTTTGCAAAAAAATAAAAAATATATACACTAATGGCGCACTATACCCTGCTGCGCCATTAGTAGTTTTGCAAAAAAAAATAAAAGATAGTAGTGGCGCACTATGTGGCTGGTGCGTCGTGCGCCATTACTAGTTAGAACTAGTAATGGCGCACTGTGCCCTGGTGCGCCATTAGTATGTTTGGAAAAATAATAATAATAAATTTTCTTACTAGTGCCACACCGTGTGTCTGGTGCGCCATTAGTGTCTTTCACACTAATGGCGCACTAGCACATGGTGCGCCACTGCTATATAGTAGTGGTGCACCACATGTCTAGTGCGCCATTAGTGGCGATTTCATCTATAGCCCTTTTCCTAGTAGTGAATACACGAACAAGGAACGAAGCCATACAAGTATAATCATATGCAAGAGGAAAGGCTTCATAAAGGAAGCGCCCAAGTAGACGGGGTATTTGAATTTGTGTGTCACTAACAAAGTTTTGACAACAAGGTTTTTCATAAACAACCACTAGTAGAAAACAGGGCTTTGGTTCGGCCAGAAAAGAGCATTAATCCCGGTTGCATTACGAACCGGGACTAATGTGAGCATTAGTCCCGGTTCGAGCGGCTAGGGCACTGTACAGGCATTAGTCCCGGTTCAAATGGGACCTTTAGTCCCGGTTGATGCCACGAACCGGGATTAATGGCTGCGATGCCCATTAGTACAAGTTCGTGGCACCAACCGGTACTAAAGGTTAGACCTTTAGTCTCGGTTCGAGCCACCAACCGGTACTAAAGGTCCCATTTTCAAACTCTACCCCCTGGATCGCCTTTTCAGTTTTGTAAAAAGCAAAAAAAATGATAAAAACTTCAAAAATTAAAATCCTTCCAGATGTAGTTATGTTACTACATGTACTAGTTAGGAAAATTTAAAAACTTAAATTTGGACATGTTTTGCAAAAAGTGTAGGGAAAATGTAAAACGGCTATAACTTTTACATACGATGTCAAAAAAGACGTATAATATATGAAAAGTGTAGGGAGGCTACGGCCTGTTTGCAAATTTTTAGAATCCTCAAATTCTAAAGGGAAAAAAAGTTATGCTCAAATTTCAGTTTTTTTTTTGAATTTTTGTTAAATCTGGTCAAACTATGGTCATACTACTTATTCAAGAAGTATTAGTGTTACTAAATAATTATTCAAGAATATTAGTGTTACTAAATAATTATTTTAGTTTTTTTGAATTTTGGTCAAATCTGGTCAAATTCTGGTCAAACTGTGGTCAAACAATGGTCAAACTAATTATTCAAGAAATATTAGTGTTACTAAATAATGATTTCAGTTTTTTTGAATTTTGGTCAAATCTGGTCAAACTGTGGTCAAACTAGGGTTAAACTACTTATTCAAGAAATTTTAATGTTACTAAATAATTATTGTTTTTTAGAACAATAGTTTCAAACTCAAACAATGAAATGTGTGACTTCATGCTCAAGCTAAATTCCTGAGGGTTAATAGGATTGACATCTTACTATTGTCAGGAAAACAACAAGTGCAGACTTGGAAACAAGGGAGAATAGAACCCGGAAGTTAAGCGTGCTCAGGGTGGAGTAGTGAGAGGATGGGTGACCGTCCGGGAAGTTAGATGATTTGGAATGATGAGAGGTGATTAGAGATTAGAGGTTAAATTGAGCAGTGATGAGGGGTGATTAGATATTAGAGGTTAAAATAATTCAGAAATTTGAAAAGAAAAAATTTCAAAAAAATCATAAAATTTCCTTTAGTACCGGTTCGTGTTACCAACCGGTACAAAACGTGGACCTCCAGGCAGCGGCTACGTGGATGGCCTTTAGTCCCGGTTCGTGTAATAGTAATAATAATAAACCCTTTAGTCCCGGTTCCAGAACCCTTTTTCTACTAGTGAACTTTTTGCCAAAAAAGTATAATGCTTGGTCGAACCAAACAATATGTAAAACTAAAAGTTATTGAGCATGAAAGCGACTTAGCTGGTTAATCTGTTCGGCATTGATGACGCAGTCCGAGCTTGATGTTGGACAAGGTTCCATTCCCCAAGCCAGTCCCGAGGTGGTGGAGCGTAGAGTTGGGCACTCCGAAGTGGTGACATAGCAGGCCGGCAGAGTGACGACGAAGTCCCCGACGTGGGTTAATGAAGTGTTGACGAAGCCCCCCATCTAGCCGAGGTGACAACACTGCCCTACCCAGATCATTTACCTGTGCACAAAAAATAGTGCAAACCGGAGATAATAGTAATAATAATAAATTAAAAAAATTGTTGCATAATAAATAATTTATGCAAAGTGAGTAATAAAGGAAATATGGCCTGTGCGCCGAACACTCGATGAGGTAGAGCTCTCTCGGCGATGCCGAAGTCCCCGAGGCAACCGAACAAGTCGTTATGGCAACATGACCAACAAGGTGATCACGCGAGCCGATTTACGCCGATTGGGACGACGGTGTCGGCTTGCCGAAGAGACCACGTGACGCAGTCAAAGTCCATTACCTGCACATGTAAAATAGTGCGGGCCAACAATAATAATATAAATATATAAAATTCCTCGCGTAATTAATTTATGTAAAGTAATTTATTTAAAGATATGTGGCCTGGCGCCGAAGTCAATGTCCATGTAGGGCGTCGGCGTGATGCGTTAAAGGCGTGGCAAAGCCTGAATTCACAGGTCGGTCCGAATTCACCGAACTATGTACAGAAACTGAACGAACCACCACCCGACCGTCGTTAATGCGGCTACCATTTGATAGACCTGTGAAACAAACCAGAGTAATAATTCCTTGAGAAAAATAAACCCAAACAAGCAAAAATTGTTAGGATTAATAGCACTTGGTTTATTTGTTGTAGCAGTCCGAAGAAAAGTGACTCCCAAAATTGGGACTCGATCCGCATACCCATTGCCTGATGGGCAGTGAAGCGACGGCATGGCGATGCTAGTAAAGGTTGGCTCGCCGAGGAAAAGCCCCCGGTCCAGCTAAATTGACGAAGCTGGTTGGTTGACGACACCGAAGTCTTCGCAGTAGGTTGATGGCGAAGCCCCCGGTCCAGACGAGGATACGGAGCAGGTCGGTAAGGAGAAGTTGCAGCTGCCATGTCAGCCGAGGTGTTGAAGTAGTTCAGCGTGATGGACATCGGCTCGATGAAGCAACGGTGCGGACATGCCGATGCAGGTCGTAACTCGTGACGTGGTCAATGCTGGCTTGATGAAGTGACCGTGCAGCGATGCCGGTGTGCCCGCTCCGTGTAATCGGTGGGGCGGCGATGTTGGTGATGATTTATCCTTCGCGATACCGAACTCTTGTTCGTCTTGCCGAGATGATGATCCGAAGAAGTTGAGCTCAGCTCAACAAAGCGACGACATGTCTAGCGAAGGTCGGCAGCCGTAGAGCAACGTTGTCGGGCTGGTTTGACACCGGCGCGATGGTGAAGATCATATTGGAAAAGACTTTAAAATTAGTGGGATGTGTTTGGGAACAAAACACAATACCCCATACAAAACTTCCTTCAAAAAGGATGTCCGAAATCCCGTTCATAAAAAAGATGAACTCGGGTCGGATTCGTTTTCGCGCAGAAAACAGATCTGAAAAGTGATGCACTAATCGGAAAGTTTCCGTAGTTTGGACAGTCGGATCGAGCTGAAATTTGGAGGGGTGGTAGATATAGGAATTCCGCAGCCGATCAATGGTTGGATGTTCCAAAGGACGTCCGAGCTAGATGTTGGACACCACGCTCCAAACTCGTCCAGATTCCTGTCCAGATTTGACGGGGCTCCGGTACATCAAAGACCGGCGGAGATTGCTCCATCAGAAGGCGATGAAATTTCACAGTGTTGTTGTAGACTCAATTCCGCACAATTCCACTGAAGGATCGTCAAAGCGATGCTTGAGGAGGAGGTGGTAGCGGATACAAGTTCGTTGTTCGGAAAAACAGCATGGTGGCCTGAGGGCTATGTTGACGTCGAGCCCCCGAGATCCATGGATGATTCCTCCATGATCTTGATAGAGATCGGAGTTGATGTTGATGAAGGCCCTCGTCCGAACATGATGATGGGAGGTAGGGCCCAGTCCTCCACTACAAAAAAAAGACACATCCGTGACATTTTGGGCCGAACGATTTTTTTTCTGTCATACATATGACACTTCTATGACGATAATTGTGACAAAACCCGGTATCATCATAGATGTGCCGGGATCCTACTTCTATGACAAAAAATCATACCAGAAAATGGGCTTTTCGTCCTGGGCGGGCCGGAGACGCAGCTGCATGACATTCTTTGGGCCGTCCATGACGGAAAAAACCGGGGTAGAAGCGAGGGGGAGGAAAATTTCGGGGAGTTCCCGGTTACGGTGGGAGGTTGGGGGCCGAGCGATGCGTGTTTCTCTCGTACACGTACGCGCGTGTGTGCGAGGCGTTGGCTCTAACTGAACCCAAGCGAGGCGTTGGGCTCTAACTGAACCCGAGCGATTGCACTGCAGGCTACGCGTTACTGAACCCGAGCGATCGTTCGATGGCTGTTAACTGAACCCGATCGAGCGATTCCTTCGCTACTGCTGCTAACTGAAGCCGATCGATTGGATGAACAGTGAGCGTTGCGGGGGGGGGGGGGCGGGGTTGGATGAATAGTGAGCGGTGGCGTTGCCTCTGGATGAACAGGACCCCGTGGTGTGGTGGAGGGCTGGATGAACAGTAGACAGTGGAGGGGTGCCCGTGGAGGGGTGGTTGAACAGGACCCCGTGGTGCGGAGGGCTAGATGAACCGTAGACGGTGGAGGGGTGCCCGTGGAGGGGTGGTTGAACAGTAGCCGGTGGAGTAGCGCACGGTGGAGGCTGGATGAACAGGAGCCCGTGGAGGCTGGAGGAGGTCGACGGTAGCCCGTGGAGGCTGGAGGAGGTCGACGGTGGAGATGAACGGTATCCCGTGGAGTCCCTTTTTGCGGTATGCCACACCCCTCCCGATGATCAGGACCCCCGTTTCGTCCGTAGGAGGTCCGTTTCGTCCGTTTTGCGGTACGCCACACCCCTCCCGATCAACAGGACCCCCGTTTCGACCATAGGAGGTCCGTTTCATCCGTTCTGTGGTACGCCACACCCCTCCCGATCAACAGGACCCCTGTTTCGACTGCAGGAGGTCCGTTTCGTCCGTTTTGCAGTACGCCACACCCCTCCCGATCAACAGGACCCCCGTTTCGACCGTAGGAGGTCTGTTTCCTCCATTTTGCGGTACGCCACACCCCTCCCGATCAATATGACCCCGTTCCGAACGTAGGAGGTCCGTTTCCTCCGTTCTGCGGTACGCTAGGCCTCGTTTCCATCGCCTGTTCCGTCCAAGCCCTCCGGTTCCGACCCAGCCGGTTGGCTCCCACGCGTTCCGTTGCCTCCCGATGACCACGACGCATTCCGTTGCCTCCCGATGAACACGACGCATTCCGTTGCCTCCCCATGAACACGACGCATTCCGTTGCCTCCCCATGAACACGATGACGACGATGTTTCTCCGTTCCGACCCACCCATGTACACGAGCCCTAGCCGTACGTATGCGCGAGTAGGAGTTCGAGACCCTGCCCGTATGTACACATACATGGCCATATTTTCCTTCTTGCACCCTGGCCGCTGTACGTAGGTGTACATGCCACGTGCGCGCCTCTACTACGACACGTGCGCGCCTCTACTACGACACATGCGCGCCTCTACATCGACTAGTATGTACGTACACGTTCGCGACCAGAATGACAACGCTACGTACGCTTCGACCAGGTTTGGTCCCGACTGTCAGTCACTTCCTTGCCTGCGAAGATGTAGCTGGTGGGTCCCAGCAGTCAGCGGGGCGAATCGTTTTTTTTGCCCAGACGTACTTCCTTGCGTGCGAAGGTGTAGCTGCTGGGTCCCAGCAGTCAGGGGGCGAATCATCTTTTTTGCCTGGACGCACTTCCTTGCGTGCGAAGGTGTAGCTGGTGGGTCCCAGCAGTCGGGGCCGAATCGTTTTTTTCGGACGCACTTCCTTGCGTGCGAAGATGTAGCTGGTGGGTCCCAGCAGTCAGGGGGGCGAATCGTTTTTTTTAACGCACTTCCTTGCATGCGAAGATGTAGCTCATGGGTCCCAGCTGGCAGGGGGCGAATCATTTTTTTCGCGAAATACGGTGGCTCATCCTGTGGGTCCCCGCTATCAGGTTGAGGAATAAGTATTTTGTGCGTAATAAGGAGGCACTTCCTTGCGGCTGCCGTGGACCCAGTTGTCAGCCTCTCCACGTACAGTCCACGTCCGATGGAAGTCGTTCCTTGACCACGTTGACCACATCGCGCTGAGAGCACCAGGGCGGTGGACGACGGCGAGGCCTAGGAAGGGGACGACGCGGAGCCGAGGAAGACGCGGCAGTGGATGCACACGCCGAGAGGAGTACGAGGGTTCACTGGTTCGGCTGCGCTGTCGTCGTCGCAGAATAACAGGGGGTGTGGGTGAGTGGAGGGATGGCCTGGCCAGCGGTGGGAGTAGTAGGGGGCGGTGAGGCCTCTGCGGCAGCACAGCCGGCCATGGGAGGCAGGAGCAGGCGACACGACCGGCGCTACTTTGGGCGGCTGGAGCAAGAAGACCGGAGGTTGAAGAAGCACGACGACCGCTGGATGGACATCGTACGGTCACTGCAGCTAGAATCGTTTATATTGACTAAGTGGACAAAGCCCTTGGTACGTCAACTTAGTAGGACCACAGGTCAGCTTCCGAAACAGTGTGCCCAGCTGTCAGGGGGAGGAATCATTTTTTGGGCCAGTGAAGCTAGAATATCCGAGATTGAAGAAGAAGCACGGCATCCGTTGGATGGACATCCAACGGCGACTGCTGCTAGAACCGTGTGTTGACTATAAGTTGACAAAGCCTTGCATACGCGTCAACTCTATTTTTTTTAGGGGACACGTCAACTTAGTAAGGCCAGAAGTGTGTGGCAGAGAACTTATAGCCCATTTGAGATTTGTAAGAATGTGTACCCATTTTTGAATTCTAATGGAATTTACTACAGCCCATTTACAGTTTGTTAAAAGTACAGCCCATTTCAACCAACCGTTCAAAACCGAATTCAATAAAATTTTCCACATTTTGATGGGATCCGAAATATTTTTATCCCGAAATTTCTAGTCAGATTAAATACAATTTCAATATAAATTTATATTACGTAAAAATCCAACGAAACATTGCGCTCGCAACAATTAATGAAATTAAAATTTTCAATATCCAAAAATAATATTTTATAAAGTAATCACGTGTTTGGTGCATTTTTTAAAGTTACTGCCCAATTTTTATAATTACATCCCATTTATGATTTCTTAAAGCCCATTTTCTTGTTAAGCCTAATGCATCCCTCCTAGGAAAGATTTGCAGCCCTGCGGGGCGGAGAATAACAACTTGACCTTGCCTGGGCATTCCTAAAAAAAGTTGGATATCTGGCCTGGGCTAGACGGGCCACAGCCCGCCCAGTTAATACCTGCAACGATGTTTTCGTTGTTGTTCAGAGGAGAAAAATTAATATTTGGGCTAAACATCGAAAAACTCTGCAGTGCTCACACCTCAAAAACACAAATACTGCTCGAGCTGCTTGGTCCCAGCTGTCTGCCGCTTCTTGTGCAATTCTCTCATTTATTGACTACTACATAGGTTGACAATGGTGTGGGACCGTGATGTCAGGAAACCAGGAGGAAGCAAAATAAATTATAGTTTTTTGTATGTATATATAATAAGGAGGCACTTGCGTACGTGAGGCTACGGACCTGTCGGGTCCCCATTGTCATCCTCTCCAAGTAAAGTCCTCTCCTCGCCCGCACGCGCTTTCCGCCCGAAACAGTCAGCACCGCCCGCCCCGCTTCCCGGTGCAGGCGAATGCTCCGCCTTCAAACGACACAAGTGCCGTCCGTCCGTCCATCTGCCGCCCACATTAATGATACGCGGTTGCCGAGGCAGCTACTCAGGCACCACACGTCCATCCCTCCGCCCGCCCACCATTGCTATATAAACTGCTGCACCGGCCATAGCCGGAGTCATCCACATCCGTTCCATTTCTCCTGTCCACACCACTACTGCCCACCATGGCTTCCTCGAGCTCCAGCACTCTTCGGGACCGGCGGACGACGAACCACAAGGAGATGGCAGCCATTGCTGCCGACCGGCTGGCCGGCAGGCAGCCGGAGGACGACGACGTCCCAATGGAGAACATGGTAGTCGACGATCCGGCGCCAACCCCCTCCTCCGCGCCATCCTCGCCGGTGCATTGCACCATGACCATCGGCGAGGCCCGTGCCCAATATATGGACAGGGTGAGGCAGATGCGTGAGGAGCAGTTCCGGGAGGCGCAGGCCGACGCCGCCTACAACCACCATCTCCCCCAGGAGCACCTGCAGGTAGAGGAGCAGATCGCCGTGGAGCGGGCGGAGCAGGAGGCACTGCTCGACTCGTACGGCTCCGCCTGCAAGGGCCGCCTCGAGCGTTGGCGATACCGCATGCGGGTGGCGGAGGCTGCGGCCGCCTACAAAGAGGCTAGCAAAGAGGGCGATGAAGCGGGCGAGGCGCTATTTGGCGAGACCGAGGACGAGGCAGAGGACAATGCCGGCTCCGACGAGTCCCCGCTCCGCTGCCGTCGACGAGGCCCTGCTCCGCCGAGGCCCCGCGGTGCCAACAACGAGGCGAAGGACACCACAGGCTCCGCCGAGGCCCCGCCCCGCCAACAACGAGGCAGAGGACATCGCCGGCTCAGCCGAGGCCCCACCCTGCCGGCAACGTGGGGGAGGATTTCCACCGCTCCACTGAGGCGCCGCCCGCCAGCAACGAGATAGAGGACATCGTCGGCTCCGCCGAGGCCGCGCCACACAGAAAACGAGGAAGAGTAGAACACGGTAGGTCGCCGCCGCTTGGGTCGAAGTAAGACCACCGCTGCTACCCTCCGGTTGAAGCCAAGCTAGGCGGGTTGACCATTGACGGCCGGTTAGCTTCTTGGCGGCGACGTGGAGTCGGAGAGCAGCGCTGGAGAAGAACGCTCCTTCTACTTAACTGCTGGTGCAGTTGGCTGACTGACATGTGGGCCCAACAGGCCACATGTCAGTTACGCAACTGCACCTGCAGTTAAGTCACTGAAGCTTCTGTTCGGCTCAACAGGACACAGGTGGGTAGCTTCGGTTAATTAATTATACCTCCAGCGCACCCTTTTTTAGTTGAAGAATGTATGAAATGTAATGAAATCTGACATATTTATATGAAATCTGACCATGTATGAATGAATTTATTTCGATTAGTTCGAATTCTTGTATCACTGGCATTGGATGAACATGCAAAACAATACGTACTAGCATTATTCCCAGGGTGATCACCTCGTTTGCAGCAGTTTCACATGTACTCCCTCTGGTCCTTTCTAGTCTGCATACAAGTTTTGTCTGCAGTCAAAGTATCTCTACTTTGATCAATCTTATACAAAAAAGTATGCACTTTCACAATGTGCAAAGTAAAAAGGAACAGAAGGAGTACAAAGAGTTTGAGCAGCTCTTTAGCGTTTCTGTACATTGCAATCAAACACACAGGCCTGGTAATTCATAGCGAGCATTCAAAACAATCGATGATTATGCATCTCAGCGACTCACATGTCAGAGGCAATATTTACTTGACAAGTAAAGAATAAAGAAAAAATTGATCGACGCTGCTGACAGCAAAGGGCGTCCCATTCGAAAATATCAAACGCATGTCTTGCTAAAATCAGTGAGCAAAATTTGACAAGGTTGTCCCATTCCAAAATATCAAATGCCGACGATTGTGGAATGGGCAGGGTTTGCCATCAGTTCGGACATTGACATGGCACCTCGTGCTAAATAAACCAGCTGTTCTTTTTGTGCAGTTCCACCAAAATCAACCAAATTCGCGCGTAGCTTGTATGATTTCGCCCTTATATGTTGCAACGCCTTGAACTTATCGGCACCTCCTTTCTTGTGGTGGAAATGAATGATTCGATGTATTCAAGAACATTTTGCGTAGTTCCCATTGAAATCAAGCTGAGCACCCCTGTTTGCACAAATACAAAAAAGTAATTAGTATAAAGCAAACTGTACTATGAATTGACAGTTTCAACAGGCACATACATGGTCCATGTAGAGCACACTTTTAGAAAAATGGAACTCACCAGAAAGAATCCTAGAATAACATTGTACTCGCGCATCACAGCAAAAAAATGGAGATTTGTAAGTCCTTCTGAGCTGAAGTTAGTTTGGTCTTGTGGGGAGTAATGTAACCATCCTTCAACTGCTCCTTTTGATGAGAAGATAGACAGGGCTTCTTCATCCTGGCATAATCGGAACTAGTCACTTCACGTACTCCATATTATTCTTCAGAGGAAGATGATCCTGTTGTGCAAAGACAATAGGACTACTAAATGCTAGCATCCCTATTTGCTCGTAAAAAAGGAAAGGAAATATTTAAAACAGCACAGATGAAGCACTTCTCAAGGACAAAACCACTTTTTCATGACAGTATCTAAACAGTAGCACAACACCAATAGAGATGACAAAGCTCAATCATATGGATGAAATCAGTGGGCGAGTACCAACCTTTTTCAGGAGGCTTATTGTGTAGAGCATACAGATGAAGCACTTCTCCGGAACCATCTGTTGCTATCTACGGTGGTGGCCATGCTTACTATATACTCCTCGATTAGTTTAATGTTTCCAACATCTTCTTGTGCAGTTGCACTAAAATATATGGTATCTTCAAAAAGATCCCTGTTTGCACAAGTAGAGATAATTACATATTACATTAACAGTGGCATCAAATCAGTGGCAAAACAATTGCTTGTTCCAGCCATAGCAATAAATTAAGATGCAAAACTATATCATTACTTGTGTCATCACAGTTCCACTGCTTCATTATAGCACCGGGAGTTGATTTTTGTTTTTCTTCCGCTTGTTCTTCCCCTTCATCACTTGGTTCAATAACAGACAAGCTTCGCCTTCAATGTAAGATTTGGCATGACAATTAGGGAGCACAAGTATAGTACTAAACTTAATTTTCTGATGAAAGTCGCAAAATACAGGCCAGCAGTTGTGAAATATCCTTATCTTACCTCAATGGGATATTACGGTGCACATACAGATTGGAAGTCTTGTCTCCATTTGTGCAGTTCACTAAAATCAAGCAACATTATCGTACAAGTAGCACAACATATGAAAGCACACTGCAGAATCATGTGAAAGAAGGCTAGTACTGACCTCTCATGATGCGGAATTCAAACAACTCACAAGAAGAAGATCTGAACCAAATTTGCCTTAACGGATAGGAAGTAAGCTCTCCTCTTGTGCAGTTCCACTAAGATCAAGCAATCAAGCAACGTTGTCAGTGTGACATTTTGGTTGAACTGCACAAAACACTCTTAAAACAAAAGTGTTTTGTGCAGTGCAACAAAAGTTCACAATGGCAATGAGGTGAAGTAGATAACCCTGTTTACACAGAGGTGCAAAGGAAACAATTAGTGGTCAATAACGGTGGATGACCCAGAAGCCAACAAAAAGAAGCATCTACCTTATCTAAATGGCAAAGAAAGCAAGACAGTAGCATTTCTCAAACGGTGGCATTGATTAATATTAACATAGAGATTATATTAACAATAAAATTCATTAAACATGTAATTTGCTTTTAACTGTGGCATTGCATCAATTTTCCAGCGGCATTATTAGAGGGTGTTTGTTTACATGGACATTTTGGTGTAGGGACTAAAAAAACTCCATGTCAGTCCCATCTAAACCAAACAGGAGGGACTTTTAGGGACTAAAAGTGGGCATTTGGGACTAAACAAAGAAGACCCCGAGGGAGTCTTTTTGGGACTTTTTCCAACAGTTGCCCCTGCCACGCATCGCACCTTGTATCTATTAGTTCATTACTAGGGGTAACATCGTCTTTTAGCATGTCATTTAATAACCTCTAGTCCATGTTTAGTCCCTGGAACCAAGCAGGCAGGGTGTAGGAGTTTTTAACCAAACAGGGCCTTAGATTAACAACAGCTACTGAGTTGCACGGGACAGTGGACGCACCAGGACCATGTGCATCTACCGATGTACTATGGTCATGCACAGTCTGTTGCAACAAAGAACAAACAACCAAGGAGCATATTTGTGTTGGTCCCAGTTTTGTTATCTTTAGACACCTTTCCCTATGTGAGCGCAGCAAATCTAGTCCTGCTCAAACTCTACAGCCTTGTCCCTTCCTTTCCTTTTTGAACTAGTACTTTTGCCCCTTCCTTTCCTCTTTGAACCACGTCCTAGATTTATGCGATACTACTTTCCCCACTACTTTCCCCCATTCCTTTCCTCTTTGAACCACGTCCTAGATTCATGCTATACAACTTTCCCCCTTCATTTCCTCTTCGAACCATGTCCAAGATTCATGCTATATACAACTTTTCCCACTACTTTCCCCCACACCTTTCCTCTTTGAACCACGTCCTAGATTCATGGTATACATGCAGCTAGACCAATGCATGCAGAGTGAGTAAATTATACCTTAAGGTTCTTGGGGCGTGGTTCGGTGGGCGACGGGACGACGACGAAGAAGAAGGGGTCGGAGGCCCTCCCGCGCCACCGCCGGGTGGAAAGTGAACAGCTGCGCTGGTAGTCCCTCGCCGACGGCGACAGCGTTAAGCCTCCTTCCCTTCCCGGCGGACGGATCCTGCCGGCTCTTTGAGCAGCAGTGAGGGGAGAGAGAGGCCAACGAAGTCTTGTTTAGATCTGGAGAGGGCGAGAGAGTGTGAAGAGAGCAACTACTAGCGCTGAGGCTCCAGTGGGAGAGGGCGAGAGAGTGTGAAGAGAGCAACTACAAGCGCTGAGGTTCTAGCGTGTATATATATACTGGAGAGAGAGTGTGAAGCGTGCAAACCCTAGAAAACATTTTGACCAGTCAAAGAATCCTCCTGGCACAAATTATGCTCAAGTGTAGTTATCGAACCCGAGACCTCAAGTTTGATGAGCGAACAGGCTAACCAGCTACACAACCCTCCCGTTATGTTCAATGAGAGGGAAATAACCTTTTATACATTCCTGCATTCATGTGACAAGCATGCCGTGTTTTTTTGTGTGTGTGGGAGTCATTGGGATTTCAATCATAATCGTGTCATCTGGCTTTGGTGGTAAGACTATCCACAGTGGTGCAGAAACAATGCAGCCTTAGTCACCTTACCTCTCTCCATGTAGTATGTTGGGTCCCAACAGTCAGAGGGTGAAACAAACAAATTAATAAGAAAAATTAAAAGCGCCAGCGGTGTATCTTACCTCACACATCTCGCTACTGCTCGGGAACACTGTCCAATTGATCCCTCTGTTCGCTCACGTACTATTTTAAGTGAATCCTTATTATAACATGCACACAAATTTTGGGCACTTGTATTCGACTTAAGTCAGTGTGCCACCGTATCTCGTATACTTACTACTCCCTTCGTCTAGGTGTAATAAGTCACCTTAGAAAGTGCAACGGGACCAAGGTGCGTGCGTGTGCGTGTGTGTGTGTGTTTAACAGCATGTGTGTGTTAGAGAGAGCGACAGATCGACTACTCCTACAGAGAGATGTTGTGTAGTGTACGATTTTAGCCGCGAGAGTCGGTGCATCCTCTCATTTCCGGGCGTGTCCGTTAGGGAGATGCGGACAGCTGCCACGCCCGCTCCTGACCAGCCTGGCCTACCCAAAGCCCCTCCATCGCCCGCGCGCGCTTCCCGCCTGAAACGGTCAGCGCCGCTCCAAAGAATCGGTGCCGCATTCATGCCCGGGCAGAGCGGACGCGACCTCTCACTGGTGCAAGAGTGATGGTTGCTTCGTCCGTCCAACATACTGCTGGGTCTATGTGATTTGACGGCTCATTGGTCTTTATTACTGAGGTGGCAGGACTGCTGGATGTCCCACGCTTTCGGTGAAAGGAGGTACTACTACTAGATTACAATTTTCTCCATTCTTACAGCGGAGGCGTGCAAGAGTAGTGAAAACACGCAGGCTCAGTGATTACATGGCCCACCTCACACTATCACCGTGCGACACCTAACTCTTTACATAGTACTCCCTCCGTTCCTAAATATTACTAGATGAGTCCTCGCGCGTTGCCGCGGAACAGCGGTATATCTCTCTGCGCAAAATTATCGATTTCATAGAACTAAAAAAACTCTATAACCTCATGACAAATGTGGTAGCCAAACTAAATAAACTCCCATCATCATTTAGATCATCCCACGTAAGGAAAAAAGATCAGCCAACTCCTACTGCATAATGGGATTATATTTTTCTTTTTGACATGTTAATGTGACTTAAAAGCTCACTTACATGCATGCTACCGGTGCATGCTTGCATGCACACATGTTGATGTGATTTAAAACCCACTCACATGCATGTGCCACGGTATTTCTGCATGCTTGCATGTGGCTTAGTGCGGAGCCTCTCAACTTCTAGATCAGACGGCTATTATGGACTGATTTACTTCATCTAACGGCTACATCAATTTGTAGAGATTCCACTACATGGTAGGCGCAAAGGCAGCCCCCCTCCACACATTTCGGATTGTAATTGAGAGGAAGATATCTGTTCTGAGGGGGATTTAGAAGGAGAAGACAACTCCTATTTACCCCCTGAGGTCTTCGCTCTAACATGGCATGCTGATGTTCGTTATATCATGCATATGGTGTCTTGCATTGCTTACTTTATACATCAAATATGTCATCTGCTTAGTTTAGACATCCTTTGTGCGAATGCCATCTGTTTAGTTTATTCATCGTTTATTTGAATTATGCAACGCCATCTTGTTTAGCCAGGCATCATATATGTGAATTTTGCAATGCCATCCTGCTTAGCCAGTCATCTTATATGTAAATTATATCAGGCCATCCTTTTTTTTGTTACATATTACATTTGTCAACAATGTTAGTACATTCAACTGCTCTTCGTCTGCATCAGCCATTTGACACGGTGATGGCAAATTCTGGAGTGAAAACAAGGTCTTGAGAGTAGACTGTGCTATCTGACGAAGCGCATATCTCACTGGTTACGGATAGCTTCTCAGAGGAGGATTCAGAGACAGATGACCAGTCCTATTCCCCCCCTCCCCGAGGTGTATGCTCTAACTTGGCAGGGTTATGTTGCTCATATCATGCATATGGTGTCTCGCATTGCTATGTCATTTGATTAGTTTAGACATGCTTTATGTGAATGCCACATGTTCAGTGTCTAATTACCATATATGTGAATTATGCATTGCCATCTTGTTGCAAGACATTATATATGTGAATTATACAATGCTATCATGTTGCAAAGGCATTATATATGTGAATTATGCACTGCCATGCTGTTTAGCCAATCATCATGTATGTGAATTATATCATGCTATCATTTTTTTTGTATTACGTGTTCCATTTGTCGACAACGTTTGTATATTCAACTACTCTTCCTGTGCATCAGCCATTTAAAGCGGTGATGGAAGTATCTGGAGTGAAAACAAGGTATTCAGAGCAGAAAATGCTACCTGCTGAAGCAGACATCTTGCTGGTTACAGAGAGCTCCTCAGAGGAGGATTCAGAGACTGATGACCAGTCCTATTTCCCCCCTGAGGTCTATGCTCAAACTTGGCAGGGTTATATTACCCATGTCATGCATGTTGTCTTGCATTGCTTAGTTTTTACATCAGATATGGATTGCCATCTCCTTACTTGCTTACTATCTAAATCATATATTTGAATTATATCATGCCATCATGTTTACATAGTACATACACATCATCTATCTGAATTATGGCATGGCAACCCATTTAATAAACACATCATATAGTTATATCATCTCATCCTGTTTAGTGTTTACAGTCATCATATTTTGAATTATGGCATTCTATCCGTGAATGTATGTGAATTATGGCATGCCAACCTATTTAATAAACACATTATATAGTTATGTCATGTCATCCTGTTTACATAGTCTCATATTTTGAACTATATCTTTCCATCTTTTTCAGTTAGCCATCATAATGTGAAATTGTGTCATGCTATCTTGTTTAGTTAGCCATCATATATGTGAAATTGTGTCATGCTATCCTTTTTGGTTAGACAACATAAATATGAATTATTTCATGCCCTCTTTTATTCCCCACTATCCATTGCACCTGTCTATCATACAATGTCTATACTTTCAATTACTTTTCTTGTTTATCAGCCATTTGAATTGGAGAGCGTGATGGCAGTATCTAAGGGAGTAACAACACGGTCTTCAGAAAAGATAGTGCTACCAGTTGACGCAGATAGAACCATGGTTGTACTTGCCCAAGGACCACATCCACCACACATAACCCAGACTCTCGCAGATTGTACCCCAACCCAGTTGGACAGAGAACCAGCTACACCCCTTCTAACCCCAACCCCGGCAGATAGTAACCCAGTTCTAGTTGATACAGCATCGTCTCCACCACAGAGCACCCAAACACGAGCAGTTAGTAAGGGAACTGCAGTGCCCAAAGCACGAGGACCACCACTCCGAATCCCAACTCAACACTTAAAGGAGAAGAAGATTTGTTCTCAGGTCAGGTTCTGTAGCTATGGTTCATACTCCTTTGCTCTTGCATTACTGTAATTACTCATACCAACTATTTTCAAATTTGAAGCATGGAATTGAAACTCCAACGGCGCAACAGGTATGTTTTAAAACTGTTTCTTTAGCTAGTTTGCTGTTGTAACCTGCTCTATGTTGATTTCAGTTTCAATTGAATAAACAGTTATGTTCTCATGTCATGCGCATTACAAGTGTTGTTATTGCTCTATAGTTACCCACACTTATATTCTGTTTATTCTGCTTTGTCTTGAACAAATATTATTTGAACTGTGTCTCTGTCTTGATTTGGCAACAAAAACTAGAATGATATAGACCATAAAGTGACCATGGTACATAGATATATGTTTGTTTCATGCTGTTATCCTGTCCACTTTACTACCGAACTCATTTACCAAAATGAGTTTCATATACAACATGGTAAACATGTGATGTGTCTGCTTGTTTCTCTTTTAGAATGCGGAAAAAATATTGGAGAACAGTACCGCGTTATCCAACGGTTAAGGAAGTAATGCAGATAAGGTTCAAGATAGTGAGACATCCCTGTTGGTCTCCAAGAAAGCTGATAAAAACTAGCTTGACAACAGTGAGGGAACCCAAAAGTCCTGTCTTGATGTAGTGTTCGAGTTACTGGCCACTACTGCTGGCACAAGCTCTTCAAACTCGCTGCCTGAATCAGTTCGTCTTCTTGAGTCTCAACTTCAAGTTGAAAGACATCGATCAGATGTGCTGCGACAGGAAGCTGAAGGACTGAGGATGTCCCTGCAGAATTCAGATGCATATTTTCTGGTGCAACAGGAAGCGCTGGAGGATTTAAGCGCCAAACAAGAGAAAGTTAATAAGCTTGCTAAGCATCTTGCCAGCATTATGGGTACCCAGTGTATTGTTTCTTGAGATCTCCTGAAGTGGTTTCAGTTCTGGATTTGTTTTGCTGCGGCATTTATTTGCGCTGGTCGCCAACTTTGACAACCAGTGTATATGATATGCTGCTTTGTTCCCTATATTTGCACTGGTGGCGAACTTTGATGACCAGTGGATGTAATATGTGTAATAGCCGTGATAACCTAGCGTTAGTTGCTTGCTTATTTATTTCCTTGTTGTCTTGTTTATTTGTGACACCCAAGTTTTTATTTGGATTTTTCAAAAGAATTTTTTTTTACTTGACTTGAGGGAGGTGATTTAAAATTTCTTTTTTTAAAAGAACTCTCCCTTTCAAATATTTTTATTTGGCAAAAGTTTCATTTGGATTCACCCAAGATCTGTCTTTGGTCTTGGAGGTTCTTGCTTTTTATTTGGACTCAAGGCAAAATGTTGTTCATTTGGGAAAAATGCCTTTTGAAAATCTCTTTGAAATTTGCACTATGGCTTTTGGAATAATCCCTTACCACTTTCAACAATTCCTTCTTGCCATGGCCTTAGTGCAAATCCTCTCTCCTAACCCTTCCCTCATCTTTGGATCATGTTTGGCATCTAAACCAGCAAGTTGAACCTCCCCTATGTTTATTTTCCATTTAAATCTTATTCAAATAAATTTCTGTCTTCTATTCTATCCATTGGTGATTTACAAAGGAACTCTACTTTCTGTTTTGTTTTTTGCCCCCAATCCAACTCTCCTTCCTAGTCCTTTGAACCCTCAACCAAGATCCATGAAGATCCACTGGTCTTCAGTTCAAAATTTTCAAACTACACTTGCTGCAAGTTTGGGCCAGATTTGTCAAATTTGGTGAAATTCATTCAAATCTTTCTCCAAAAATTCCAAGTAAAATCAGGCAGCCTCTGGGTGCGTCCCTAGAAAAATTTATCTCATAGCCAAATCATTCTGTCGAGCACCTGCAGTGCATGGTCATTGTCAAGTTCAGAAAATTCAGAGAAACGTTCAGTGGCTTACTGTCATTTTCTTCAGAGATGGTTGTCGATCTCGACAGTGCCCCGATGTCGCCTTGCTCCTCGTCCCCTCCCCCTTGTTCCTGCACCGCACGAGCGCCTGGCACCTTGCGGACGTCGGCGACGAGCTGCAAAAGGTGCGCCGCCCCGTGACCGACGCCAGCGGCGGCTTTGCGGCCGCCAGCGGGAGGCACGGCGCTGACGGCGCCACCCAGCGCCGCCCATGCCACCGGAGCTCACCGCGTGGTCTTCCACTCCCCCGAACGCGCTGCCGCTCTCGTCGTGAACCGCAGGGCGCGGAGCGCTCTCTCTGCCGCTGTCGAGCCCGTGCGGCCATCTCACCGTGGACCGACACCATTACGCCAAGACCAACTCCGTTTAGCTGTGGAATGACACCAGTAACCTCCACTGATGCTGCCTGGCCAGTCAAACCTCCTGCCAATCCATTGCATCGCCGTAATCGCTCGCCGGAGATTCTCCGTTCACGGCCAGCCCGTCGATCCGCCTATAAATAGAGGCCCCGAGCTTCAACTCGAGCACCCACCATCCCTGCACTCCACCTAGAGCACGCCTAGCCACTGGAAGAGCCCCAAGGAGGTCTCCTTCCTCGACTCCAGCCGCCGCGACCCGCCACGGGATCTAGCTCGATTCGCCCCTGTGTGTGCACCTCCGCCTCCCTTCTCTTGCCAGTAGCTTCACTATGCATCTCTCCTTCTGACCCGCGCTTCAATTCGAAGTTTGCAGCCCTCCACCGGAGTTCCCCACCATCGCCCGAGCCGCCGTCCGCCGGAGAAAGTGTCGCCGTCGACGTGGTGCTCCCCGTTGGTCGAGTCCACCACCCACCGACGCGGAAGAACACGCTGAAGCTCTTGGTACCCTCCGATCCTACTAACTCGCCGTAGATCGACGCCGGCGTCCACCGCAGTCTTCGGGCGCCGGCGAGCTTTTCAAACCTGACATGTGGACCCCGCTTGTCAGCCTCTATTCTATTCTTTCGCGAACCGTTTTCTGTTGGCGCCTTCGGGCAAAATACGTTTTCTCTCTTGAGCTTGCGCATTTCCAATCGAACCGTTTTCTGTTTTCTCAGTTAAAACCCTGGAACTTTTCTGTTTCATTACAGATAAGTCCCTAGACAGAAACCTTTATAACTTTTTAATAAAAAGGGATTTTTGAGTGATTCTTTTTCGGACAATCTTCAAATTTTGTCTAGTTTTTTAGGGGATTTATTTGAAAAATATTTGGAGAAGTTTCTGTGCACCCATTGGTTTTCACGTTAGTACCCGTTGTTCGTGATTGCCGTAGGTTCCGGAAGAGGTGACGGAGCCGCGAACTTCGCCGAGCTAGACTCCAACTTCTCCGAACCAGGCAAGCATGTTTTGAACATTTGATATGACAGGTGTTTACATGTTTGCTTGAAAGTTTGTGCGTGGCATATGAGTGTCGGTAAAAACCTCGTTGCTTGTAAGGCAACTACCCGCATGTTCCAAAGTTGCGATGATCTCTGATGAGAGATGGCCTAATCATGTGGTGACATGAAGGGCAGAAAGGTGGTACTGTTGTAGCATACCAGCCTTGCGTCATCCGACTTTCTCCGACATTAACGTGGACGGAGTCACGTTATCGTTCTTTTCCCCGCATGTTCCAAAGTTGCGATGATCTCTGATGAGAGATGGCCTAATCATGTGGTGACATGAAGGGCAGCAAGATGGTACTGTTGTAGCATACCAGCCTTGCGTCATCCGACTTTCTCCGACGCTAACGTGGACGGAGTCACGTTATCGTTCTTTTCCCCTTCCGTGCTACCACATGTTTCATTTGCCAGGATGCGGTTTAGTAAGTTGGTAACCTCTTTCCATGTACACACCAAACAGAGAGGCCGGGATGATGGTACCTTGGCCCAGGATTAAAGCCAGTCATCCGGTCAGGGGGCATGGGTGTTTCCGGTTGGGACCGAGAGGGGGGCACCCCCTTAGAGCGCGCGTATAGAAATTTGATCCCATGCTACGCGAGGTTGTAGCCTCCCCGTCTCAAGGTTTTTCTTGAACGTTGCCGAGGGTGATCCCTGGCTTCGGAAGGTTGAATTGGGTGTGTACTGGTTAGACGTGTTTCTTCCAAAACACCATAGACGGAACTAGTCCCCGTGACTACTGAAATCCGTTGGCTGTGGTTAAGTACAAACTCTGCAGAGTCAATTCCTTCCAAGTCATCGTATCCATGATCAAGTAGTATAATCAGTATACCCATATCTATCCGCGTGAAAAACTGTCCCCGGTGAATAAGCTCAAGTGGTAAATCCAGTTAAATTATGATTCCTGTGGATGGACTAAATTTATATTTATCTCGTACTTGTGATAATTTATGTTCCCGAAACTATTGTAATATTGAGCTACAATATAAGCCCTTTATGTGACGTCGCTCAGACGTCCGACTGTGGCATGTTCGTCTTTTATTTTCTGTTATAAGCCCTTTATGTGATGTCGCTCAGACGTCCGACTGTGGCAGTATTATTATTCTCGCAGTTTCCTCTCGAGGAGTCTTTCAGACACTCGTTTGGCACCAGTATTATTATTCTCGCAGTTTCCTCTCGAGGAGTCTTTCAGACACTCGTTTGGCACCAGTATTATTATTCTTGCAGTTTCCTCTCGAGGAGTCTTTCAGACACTCGTTTGGCACCAGTATTACTATTCTGCAGTTTCTGCTCGAGGCGTCATTCAGACCCTCGCTTGGCACCCAGTATTTATTATCTCTATATCTGAACGCACTGGATAAATTGTTCATATGCTTCATGTTTACATTTGTTATATCTTATGTCCGAACTGTCTTGCGAGTAGTTTCATAGTACTCACCTGGCTTGTTGATTTGGCCAGATGTTGACGAAGGCGATCTCTTGGATGAAGAGATTGATAGCGCGTCCGACGCCTAGAGGAGTCCCAGTCAGTCCTGCGCGATCCCGGATATTGGTCACTTGTATTATATACGCTTCCGCCACCCGCAATAAGTCTCCTCGAGCCTCTCCCCGACGCTCGAAGAGCTGTAGTCTTCAGGAGTCATATCACTCACTTTGCGGTGATATTTCCACCAGCGTTATTATCGTGAGTTAGTAGTATGCCACCCTATCCGCCGTCTTGTTTTATCGGCGTGCATGTAATAAATTGTTGGGCAGTCTCCGCTCAACCTTGTGTTATATTTAGTACTCCTGGTATTTCTCTTCTGTGACCAAGATATTGTCTACCAGTGAGAAGGAATTCTTCCTTACTGGTCCGTAAAAGGGATTGGTCTCTCAATAATTATTTTATTGAAAAACCGGTCGTGACAAGCTTGGTACCAGAGCTAGGCTGACTGTAGGAAGCCACTAGGTGTGATCGCTAATCGGTTATTAGCGTTTTTTGTGCTTTTTCAGCTTTTTGCAATTGTAGCTATTTTCTGTTGGTCATCATAAATTTATGACATGACTACTCAGAATTTTTGCCTACTTTTGTAGATGGCTGGCAGCAGCTGTGAGAATCGAGTGTTCACGAACGTGCCCGAGGGGTTTGTCAAGCTCCTCGTCTCCATCACCAAGCTCGCGATCGGGCCAGCAGCTCGCCCGGAGTTCACACTCTACCAGCACAAGCTCAGCGATGACGTGTCTATGCACCAAGCTGTGGTGCAATTCAAGGGAGGACGCTCTGCAGCTCGCCACTTCCGTTTCGTGGGAAGGGCCATGCCTACGGAGAGGCATGCCATGCAGATGGCTGCCCGTGAGGCGATAGCTCACCTTCGGGACATCCTTCCTACGATGAAGACTCATCGCTACCGCTACCTCCCATGCCATGTGCCATACACCAGCCACTATGCATTCGCCTGCCATCGGGGAGAGCGAGATGAAGCCATCGAGATGGTTGTGGAGTATCTCAAGGCTCTGGAGGAGTCTTTCGACAACCTCGTAGACGATCTTGTGGCTGCCCGCATGGACTTAGTCCGGGGCGGTCCTGCCAGCAGGAAGGAGCTTCTCCACACGGCACCGCCTCTGACATTCGTCTCGTCTTCAGCCTCGTATGCACCGGCCATTTTGGCCACTGCTCGTCGTCTGCCTACCACTGAGGAGTTCGACCGAGTCATCGCTCCTACTCCAGTCAGAGCCGCATGACCTGCCGCACCCTCTCTACCACCAGTCGCCCCCGCACCATCACCGCAGTGCAGCGTTACGCCCCAGGAGCCAGCTAGAGAGGAGGTGGAGGTTGATTCTCCTGGACCGCCGAGTCTTGCCATCGGCAAGGGAAAGCAAATCGTCACCATCTCCGACTGAGAGCGCCGAGTAGCCGCGTGTTATGTCTGCTTGTATGATGTGTTGCTTTATCTGTACGCTAGTTTGTATTGGTGTGTTTGCTGCCTCCCGAAGTAGTACGCTAGTCTAAATAACATGTCAGGATGTGTACGCGCATCCTGAGTGCTGTATCATGTGTTTGCTTTTCGCATGTAAGATAGTTGCTAAGCAGTTCTTCTCCATGCAAAATCGCTTATGTTTTCTTGAAAACCTTGAGATCTTTTAAATTTGTTGCCTTTGTAAGATTTTCCTTGTGCTGCACAGTTTTTCTCATGGGTTTTGCACAATAATACCCCAGACTGGCAAAATGTCTCGCCCGTGGACTCGCTCCATGCCCAATCAGCGAGAAGAGGTTTACGGGACACAGACTAGCAACAATTTCACTCAGGGTCAGTCCAGCCAACAAGACAGCGAAGCAGCCCTGTCTCAAGTATGCCGTCTCTTCGAGCAAAGCCAGCAACAGCACCGAGAGATGATGAATCATGTCATCAATATGGGAAACCACCGTGAGCCCTATCAACAGCATTCCAAGTTATCTGAGTTGCAGAAGACTCGCCCCTCAACTTTTGCTCACACCGATAGGCCGCTGGAAGCCGATGATTGGCTTCGTGACATTGAAAGGAAACTGATTATTGCTCAATGTTCAGATCATGAGAAGGTGCTTTATGCACCACACTACCTTACTGGAGCAGTTGTAGCATGGATGGAAAATTTCCTACACATGCATCCCAGTGAACACAACATCACCTGGGAAGAGTTCAAGGAAGGCTTCCATGGGGCACACATCCCCAGGAGCATCCTAAAGATCAAGAAGAGAGAGTTTGATGACCTGAAGCAGAGAGGCATGTCAGTAACAGAATACAATGGTCAGTTTACCTAGCTGTCTCGTTATGCCTACGACGAGCACATGACAGAAAGCAAGAAGATGGAAAAATTCCTGGACGGCCTGGCACCAGCACTAAGATGCCAACTGATTGTACACACCTTTCCGGATTTTAAGACTCTGGTGGACAAGGCCATTACCTTGGAGAATGAGCGCCGTAGCCTGGAAGATATCCGTAAGTGAAAGAGGGACAAGACGACCCTTGCTCGCAACAACCGAAGCAAGGCTGAGGTTCCACGGACAGACACAAGGAGATCCACGACTACTGATCCAAGGCCCGTCGGACAGTTCCATGCCAGGGATAAGGAGTACACATACCGTCCAGGGGTCACCTGCTATGCATGTGGTCAAGAAGGGCATTATGCTAAACAGTGCCCAAAGCCAAAGAACCCGGCACCCAAGCCAAACAATGGTGGGAACAATCCAGCCCCCAAGCGGAACAATTTCAACCCCAACAACAACCACAGGAAGGGTCACCCGAACCATGTGACCAGGGAAGAGGCGCAGAAAGCCCCAGACATCGTGCTCGGTACGTTCCCTGTCAACACCGTACCTGCCACAATTTTGTTTGATTCTGGAGCTTCCCATTCGTTCATTTCGAAGAGTTTTGTTTTGCAACATGGTTTTCCGATACTTCCCTTGGAAAAATCTATGATCATCAAGTCCCCCGGAAATAAGAAAATCGCTTAGGGTTACTGCCAAGGAGTGGTCATTGAGTTCGAAGGACTACAATTCCACGCGAATCTCATCGTGTTGGAGAGTAAAGGACTGGATGTCATTTTAGGGATGGACTGGTTGACCACCAACAAAGGATTCCTCGACTGTTTCAATCGGACAGTGATTCTCACTCACCATCACGGCAAGACAATAAGAGTTGCCGCTCAAGAAAGGCCACGATCACAGCAACCAAAACTGAACAAAATGGACATTGCAGAACTGAGAAAAGTTCCAGTGGTATGCGAATTTCCTGATGTGTTCCCTGAAGAACTACCAGTCATGCCACCAGACCGAGAGATAGAATTCAGCATCGAACTAGCACCTGGCACCGCTCCCATCTATAAGAAGCCATACAGAATGGCACCCTCAGAATTGGTGGAGTTGAAGAAGCAGATAAAATAATTATTGGACAAAGGATTTATTCGAGCCAGCTCCTCACCTTGGGGTTCGCCTGTGTTGTTCGCAAAGAAAAAGGATGGGACACTGAGACTGTGTATAGACTATCGAGCTCTCAATATGGTCACCATCAAAAACAAATATCCAATGCCATGGATAAATGATTTGTTTGACCAGCTCGCACAAGCCAAGGTATTCTCAAAGATTGATTTGAGATCGGGATATCACCAATTGAAAGTACGGACAGAAGATATCCCCAAGACAGCATTCACTTCCAGATATGGGTTATACGAGTTTACAGTGATGCCTTTTGGACTAACGAACGCCCCCGCATATTTCGTCCACCTCATGAACAAAGTGTTCATGAAATTCATGGGCAAATTTGTGGTGGTATTCATTGACGATATTCTGGTTTACTCCAGGACACCAGAAGAGCATGCTGAGCACCTCAGAATTGTTTTGGGAGAATTGAGGAAACATCAGTTGTACGCCAAATTTAGCAAGTGCGAATTTTGGCTAAGACAAGTTGGTTTCTTAGGACATATACTGAACCAAGAAGGCGTGGCCATAGATCCAGAAAAAGTCAAGGCCATACTTGACTGGAAGCCACCCGCCAACGTTACTGATGTGCGGAGTTTCCTAGGAATGGCCGGATATTACAGAAGATTTATTGAAGGATTCTCCACTGTGGCAAAACCTATGACACAGTTGCTCAAGAAGGACAAGAAATTTGAATGGACGGAAGCATGCAAGAAAAGCTTCCAAGAACTCAAGACGAAGCTGACAACCGCACCGGTCTTAACTGTGCCAGACATACACAAGAGCTTTGAAGTGTATTGTGACGCGTCCCGAAAAGGTCTCGGATGTGTACTAATGCAGGATGGCAAAGTAGTCGCATATGCCTCACGGCAGCTGCGAAAACATGAGGAAAATTACCCAACACATGACTTGGAGCTAGCAGCAGTTATTCATGCACTCAAGGAGTGGAGGCACTTTCTGTTGGGAAATCGCTGTGAAATATACACGGACCATAAGAGCCTCAAATATATCTTCACACAGCCAGAGCTAAATTTACACCAATGACGCTGGATGGAATTGGTCAAGGACTATGATGTCGGCATTCACTACCATCCAGGGAAAGCAAATGTAGTGGCAGATGCCCTTAGTCGAAACCCCAGCCCGGACAATGACGGTCCGCAAAACTTGAGGCCTGAGTTTCAGCAAGAGTTCACTAGGCACAACATGATGTTAGTCTCTGAGGGCACCGTATCAAATCTGGAGATACACCCCACCCTGGTGGAACAAATTAAGAAGGCTCAATAGGGGCATCCCAGCATCGAAGGTATAAAGAAGAAAATGAACCTTGGTAAGGCTTCAGAGTTCATCACAGACAGTGAAGGAACACTATGGTACGGAGACAGACTTTGCGTACCTAACATTGAGGAACTCAAGCAACAAATCTTAACCGAAAGCCACACCGCTCCATACTCGATCCATCCTGGAGGAATCAAAATGTACAAGGACATTCAGGAAAGATTTTGGTGGCACGGTATGAAAAGAGATATAGCCACATTCATTGCTTGTTGCGATTCATGTCAGCGCATCAAGGCCGAGCATCAAAAGCCAGCAGGGCTATTCCAGCCAAACAGGATACCGGAGTGGACATGGGATGAAATAGGAATGGACTTCATTGTTGGATTACCCCGATCACAACGCGGGAATGATGCCATATGGGTCATCACAGACCGACTAACCAAGGTTGCTCATTTCATCCCCGTGAAGACTACCTACTCCACACAAAGACTGGCCAAACTTTACCTCTCCCGTATAGTTTGCTTGCATGGAGTCCCAAAGACTATACTATCAGACCGAGGCACACAATTCGTCTCCAAATTTTGGGATCACCTACAACAAGCTCTGGGCACGCAACTAGCTTTCAGTACAGCCTACCACCCTCAGACTGATGGACAAACGGAATGTGTAAATCAAATCCTAGAGGATATGCTAAGAGCCTGTGTGCTCACCTATGGATCCAGTTGGGAAGAGAGTTTGCCGTATGCCGAATTTGCTTACAACAACAGTTACCAAGCCAGCTTACAAATGGCACCCTTTGAGGCATTGTACGGATGAAGGTGTCGTACCCCACTGAATTGGTCAGAAACAGGTGACAGCCGTATCTTCGGCCCGAACATGCTTAAAGAGGCCGAGGAGAAAGTTAAACAAATCAGGGACAGACTCAAGACAGCGCAAAGCCGACAAAAGAGCTACTATGATCAGAAGCATCGTGAGGTCAGCTTTGAACCCGGTGATTCCGTATACCTCCGAGTATCTCCTATGAGGGGTCTGCAACGGTTCAAAATTAAGGGGAAGCTAGCCCCAAGATTTATTGGACCATTTTGTGTAAAGGCACGAAGAGGCACGGTAGCCTACCAACTAGACCTACCTAAGGAACTGTCAGACGTCCATGACGTATTTCACGTCTCACAGTTGAGGAAATGTGTGAGTAACCCGGATAAGCATGTACCTCATGAGAACATTGATATGCAACTAGATCTCACCTACAGAGAGAGGCCAGTAAAGATATTGGAAGAGTCTGAATGGAGGACCCGTCAGAAAACGACAAAAAATTTCAGGGTTCAGTGGAGCAACCACACGGAGGATGAAGCTACATGGGAAAGGGAAGATTTTCTCCGGGCAGAGTATCCATATCTATTTGAGGATCAGCAGAAATCTCGAGGACGAGATTTTTCCTAAGGGGGTAGGTGTTGTGACACCCAAGTTTTTATTTGGATTTTTCAAAAGATTTTTTTTACTTGACTTGAGGGAGGTGATATAAAATTTCTTTTTTTAAAAGAACTCTCCCTTTCAAATATTTTTATTTGGCAAAAGTTTCATTTGGATTCACCCAAGATCTATCTTTGGTCATGGAGGTTCTTGCTTTTTATTTGGACTCAAGGCAAAATGTTGTTCATTTGGGGAAAATGCCTTTTGAAAATCTCTTTGAAATTTGCACTATAGCTTTTGGAATAATCCCTTACCACTTTCAACAATTCCTTCTTGCCATGGCCTTAGTGCAAATCCTCTCTCCTAAACCTTCCCTCATCTTTGGATCATGTTTGGCATCTAATCCAGCAAGTTGAACCTCCCCTATGTTTATTTTCCATTTAAATCTTATTCAAATAAATTTCTGTCTTCTATTCTATCCATTGGTGATTTACAAAGGTACTCTACTTTCTGTTTTGATTTTTTCCCCCAAACCAACTCTCCTTCCTAGTCCTTTGAACCCTCAACCAAGATCCATGAAGATCCACTGGTCTTCAGTTCAAAATTTTCAAACTACACTTGCTGCAAGTTTGGGCCAGATTTGTCAAATTTGGTGAAATTCATTCAAATCTTTCTCCAAAAATTCCAAGTAAAATCAGGCAGCCTCTGGGTTCATTGAGTGGAAACCTCACCAAGTTACAGCCCCAGAAAAATTTATCTCATAGCCAAATCATTCTGTCGAGCACCTGCAGTGCATGGTCATTGTCAAGTTCAGAAAATTCAGAGAAACGTTCAGTGGCTTACTATCGTTTTCTTGAGAGATGGTTGTCGATCTCGACAGTGCCCCGATGTCGCCTTGCTCCTCATCCCCTCCCCCTTGTTCCTGCACCGCACGAGCGCCTGGCACCTTGCGGATGTTGGCGACGAGCTGCAGAAGGTGCGCCGCCCCGTGACCGACGCCAGCGGCGGCTTTGCGGCCGCCAGCGGGAGGCACGGCGCTGACGGCGCCACCCAGCGCCGCCCAAGCCACCGGAGCTCGCCGCGTGGTCTTCCACTCCCCCGAACGCGCTGCCGCTCTCGTCGTGAACCGCAGGGCGCGGAGCGCGCTCTCTGCCGCCGTCGAGCCCGTGCGGCCATCTCACCGTGGACCGACACCATTACGCCAAGACCAACTCCGTTTAGCTGTGGAATGACACCAGTAACCTCCACTGATGCTGCCTGGCCACTCAAACCTCCTGCCAATCCACTGCATCGCCGTAATCGCTCGCCGGAGATTCTCCGTTCACGGCCACCCCATCGATCCGCCTATAAATAGAGGCCCCGAGCTTCAACTCAAGCACCCACCATCCCTGCACTCCACCTAGAGCACGCCTAGCCACTGGAAGAGCCCCAAGGAGGTCTCCTTCCTCGACTCAAGCCGCCGCGACCCGCCACGGGATCCAGCTCGATTCGCCCCCGTGTGTGCACCTCCGCTTCCCTTCTCTTGCCAGTAGCTTCACTATGCATCTCTCCTTCTGACCCGCGCTTCAATTCGAAGTTTGCAGCCCTCCACCGGAGTTCCCCACCATCACCCGAGCCGCCGTCCGCCGGAGAAAGTGTCGCCGTCGATGTGGTGCTCCCCGTTGGTCGAGTCCAGCACCCACCGACGCGGAAGAACACGCTGAAGCTCTTGGTACCCTCCGATCATACTAACTCGCCGTAGATTGAAGCCGGCGTCCACCGCAGTCTTCGGGCGCCGGCGAGCTTTTCAAACCTGACATGTGGACCCCTTGTCAGGCTCTATTCTATTCTTTCGCGAACCGTTTTCTGTTGGCGCCTTCGGGCAAATAGGTTTTCTCTCTTGAGCTTGCGCATTTCCAATCGAACCGTTTTCTGTTTTCTTAGTTAAAACCCTAGAACTTTTCTGTTTCATTACAGATATGTTCCTGGACAGAAACCTTTATAACTTTTTAATAAAAAGGGATTTTTGAGTGATTCGTTTTCTGACAATCTTCAAATTTTGTCTAGTTTTTTATGGGATTTATTTGAAAAATATTTGGAGAAGTTTCTGTGCACCCATTGGTTTTCACGTTAGTACCCGTTGTTCGTGATTGCCGTAGGTTCCGGAAGAGGTGGCGGAGCCGCGAACTTTGCCGAGCTAGACTCCGACTTCTCCGAACCAGGCAAGCATGTTTTGAACATTTGATATGACAGGTGTTTACATGTTTGCTTGAAAGTTTGTGCATGGCATATGAGTGTCGGTAAAAACCTCGTTGCTTGTAAGGCAACTACCCGCATGTTCCAAAGTTGCGATGATCTCTGATGAGAGATGGCCTAATCATGTGGTGACATGAAGGGCAGCAAGGTGGTACTGTTGTAGCATACCAGCCTTGCGTCATCCGACTTTCTCCGACGTTAACGTGGACGGAGTCACGTTATCATTCTTTTCCCCGCATGTTCCAAAGTTGCGATGATCTCTGATGAGAGATGGCCTAATCATGTGGTGACATGAAGGGCAGCAAGATGGTACTGTTGTAGCATACCAGCCTTGCGTCATCCGACTTTCTCCGACGCTAAGGTGGATGGAGTCACGTTATCGTTCTTTTCCCCTTCCGTGCTACCACATGTTTCATTTGCCAGGATGCGGTTTAGTAAGTTGGTAACCTCTTTCCGTGTACACACCAAACAGAGAGGCCGGGATGATGGTACCTTGGCCCAGGATTAAAGCCAGTCATCCGGTCAGGGGGCATGGGTGTTTCCGGTTGGGACCGAGAGGGGGGGCACCCCCTTAGAGCGCGCTTATAGAAATTTGATCCCATGCTACGCGAGGTTGTAGCCTCCCCGTCTCAAGGTTTTTCTTGAACGTTGCCGAGGGTGATCCCTAGCTTCGGAAGGTTGAATTGGGTGTGTACTGGTTAGACGTGTTTCTTCCAAAACACCGTAGACGGAACTAGTCCCCGTGACTACTGAAATCCGTTGGATGTGGTTAAGTACAAACTCTGCAGAGTCAATTCCTTCCAAGTCATCGTATCCATGATCAAGTAGTGTAATCAGTATACCCATATCTATCCGCGTGAAAAACTGTCCCCGGTGAACAAGCTCAAGTGGTAAATCCAGTTAAATTATGATTCCTGTGGATGGACTAACTTTATATTTGTCTCGTACTTGTGATAATTTATGTTCCCGAAACTATTGTAATATTGAGCTACAATATAAGCCCTTTATGTGACATCGCTCAGACGTCCGACTGTGGCATGTTCTTCTTTTATTTTCTGTTATAAGCCCTTTATGTGATGTCGCTCAGACGTCCGACTGTGGCAGTATTATTATTCTCGCAGTTTCCTCTCGAGGAGTCTTTCAGACACTCGTTTGGCACCAGTATTATTATTCTCGCAGTTTCCTCTCGAGGAGTCTTTCAGACACTCGTTTGGCACCAGTATTATTATTCTCGCAGTTTCCTCTCGAGGAGTCTTTCAGACACTCATTTGGCACCAGTATTACTATTCTGCAGTTTCCGCTCGAGGCGTCATTCAGACCCTCGCTTGGCACCCAGTATTTATTATCTCTATATCTGAACGCACTGGATAAATTGTTCATATGCTTCATGTTTACATTTGTTATATCTTATGTCTGAACTGTCTTGCGAGTACTTTCATAGTACTCACCTGGCTTGTTGATTTGGCCAGATGTTAACGAAGGCGATCTCTTGGATGAAGAGACTGATAGCGCGTCCGACGCCTAGAGGAGTCCCAGTCAGTCCTGCGCAATCCCGGATATTGGTCACTTGTATTATATACACTTCCGCCACCCGCAATAAGTCTCCTCGAGCCTCTCCCCGACGCTCAAAGAGGTGTAGTCTTCAGGAGTCATATCACTCGCTTTGCGGTGATATTTCCACCACCGTTATTATCGTGAGTTAGTAGTATGCCACCCTATCCGCCGTCTTGTTTTATCGGCGTGCATGTAATAAATTGTTGGGCAGTCTCCACTCAACCTTGTATTATATTTTGTACTCCTGGTATTTCTCTTCTGTGACCAAGATATTGTCTACCAGTGAGAAAGAATTCTTCCTTACTGGTCCATAAAAGGGATTGGTCTCTCAATAATTATTTTATTGAAAAACCGGTCGTGACATTATTTGTTTGCTTGTAGTCATTGCAGTTCTTTTTCCGCGGTTAGCTAGTGGCTGCAATAACCTATTTTTTAAAACTAGGCCACAATAACCATGGGCTAATATTTACTGTAGTGACACTGGGCCTCCTACTGGTCGTAGAAACAGTGGGCCTTCTACGGGCCGTAGAAACAATGGGCCTTCTGCGGGCCGTATCATCAATGCGCCTTCTACGGGCCGTATGATCGATTGGCCAAACATGGGCCAAACAGACCGCATTATGGTCGTAAACGGGCTAGAGTTGGAATCGTCCGTTCATGGGCCGACCATAATGGGCCATCGTTAATAGGCCATATTTGGTGATGCTATGAAAATGGCCCAACAGACTAACGGTCCAAAAACGGGCCGACTGTAACGACGAGCTGAATTTGGCCCACAAACAGAAAATGACAGTAACGGGCCGTAAGTAACTGAATGTTGCAAATGAGCCCAACAATATATGGGCCCTCAGAAGGCCGAAAGTTAACTTGGACTGGAAACGGCCCAACGAAATAACGGGCCGTTAATGGGTACAAAGTGATACACTGTTCAGTACGGGCCAGTTTCACCACGGGCCGTTAATGGGTGTAAAGTAATAAACTGTTTATTACGGGCCAGTTTCAGCACGGGCCGCTAATGGGCCAAGAGTTACAAAGGGCCTCATATGGGCCGAAAGACGTCTTGGGCTATACATGGGCCAGAACTAAAAACGGGCTGGAATCATATTGGATGGCCCAGATGACGCTACTGGGCCTAATTCGGATAGGGCGTAACGGGCCTTGTGTTAGCGGGCTGTAAATGGGCTATATGCGAACAGGCCGTTAACAGGCTTACCATGGGATGGCCCACCAGCTTTTGACCAAGTCAAACGGGTCGGCCTTTTCACAGGAATGGGCCACTGTTGGGCCGTGCCACGTGTCGACGTATCATAGGCGCCTACTGTCCAGTGAGTGCATGACATCTATCCCAACGATGAGCCGACATGTGTTTCCTCTAGCCAATGATGATTTTACACATGGAAAATCCCCATTGGTCGGGGCTGTTGACGGGTTATCGGATCCAAAACCCGACCCGATAGCTTAACGGCGTTCCGTTACGGTGGATGCCACGTGTCAGTCACCCTTGACGAAAGCACTTCTGTGACGCGCGATTTATCGTCATGGATGTGAACACTTCCGTGATGATAATTTTGGTAATGTCATGGAACACTTCTACGACAGCACGGGTATGACTATCTTGATTCTGTCATAAATTTGTCATGGATGTACAAGCATGACAAAAAACGCGACCTATTGTGACAAACACGTATCATCACGGAAGTGTATTTTTTTGTTGTGCTCGGTTAAGCCAAGGTGACCAGTCGAGCCGGCGACAAAAGATGCCAACATCGACCATATAGCTCGGCTCCGATGCGTAGATCGCGCCGGAGACGATCCAAATTCCAATCGCACCGTGGCGACCGCCAGCAGGCTCTCAATGAAAGCACCAATGTCGGTTCTATATCCGGCGTATCTTGTAGTAGGGGTCCTAAACTAGGCGTCTTGGAGCAATGGTAACATGGACACGGGATTTTACCCAGGTTCGGGCCCTCTTAATGGAGGTAAAACCCTACGTCCTACTTTTGATTGTATTCATATGGGGTGTAGTACAGAGTACATGTATCTACCAGGAGATTGATCTAATGAATATAAGATATTTTATTGACTAGCCTCGCCTCGGTTTATATAACACACCGGAGGCCTAGGGTTTAGAGGAGTCCTTGTCTTGGGCGCCATGTCTTGTGGAATCCTCCTTGTACGCAACCTGGGCTGTCCGAAGTGGCCCATGAGTGAACCGCCAAGGGTGTCCTCGGCCCGATACACCTGTTCGGGAGACGACGTGTTGAATACCCCCTAGTCTAGGACACCGTCAGGTATGTGTAAGTATATTTACTCTCATCTCTTTAATTTTCCAAATGGACAAGCATTGGGTTCGTGGACCATATAGGCACAATAATAAAGAATTCCATACAAATGGTCCTTATGCCACGTACTTCCTGATTAGCGTTTATTGAATCCATTCCCTATAGTGTCCCCTTAGTATCATGCATTCAACTGTTAGCATACATGGTGTACTATGCTTAGCATGCTTGGGAAAAATAATTTCCAAGTGGTCAGATTTATAAACCACTTGTCTATGCCCTGTTCAGGTTTTAGGTTTATTCAACGTCACGGTTCGGTCCGTGGTTACCAAAGACATGTGTCGTGCCATTGTACGATCCATAAGAGATAACCTCTACTCACTTCATTGCATTCCACTTGTAAAGAACTGAATAGGTCTCCACCTAGCAACAATCAGGAAGTGATGTTTGTTTTACTGCCATCTTCTCTCATTCATAGTCATAGATTGTTTTTAGAGCACTTATTCACAAGTCAATATCCTATCTTTTCATGAATGCACATCAGCGAAGTACGTTTGAAATGCCCTGATTTTGAGATGAGCATCACTGGCGATCCTCGTCCGACCTCACATGATGCGAGGTGCTCTGCAGCTGCCAATATGATACTGGAGCTTGGCAAGGAGGCAGAGGAAAAAGGACAAAATGATAACTGATGCAAAGTTGCTAGCTGGGAACTAGTAGGCGCTGGGGCCAATATTCGTAAAGAGTGAAATAAAGCCACATAGCTATTTGTTGTTTTTATGGACGAATGTCATAATGATTTGTGTTGTGTGAGTTTGTATTGTATGGCATTGTGCACGTGCGTGCTAACAATGTGCTCAAACGAATTATTTTTACCATTATTTTATTGAGTTTTCTTTTTTGGGGGGAACTTGTTCAAACTTGCTTTTGGGTGGAATTTCACTTATGTGCATATGAGTGGGTTACTTTTTCACAAAATTGTAGCACTTTTTCGAAGGTTGCTTATTATTGCTAATTTAGCAATTGCATTCCTGTTTATCTTGATAGGTTTTGCGAGTGAGGCATTTTGGAGCTTGAATTTTAAAAATACAAAAAACCATAGTTTGAAGTTTGAAAAAATATGTGTATATGGATGCATATGGATTCCACAAGTTTGAAGTTTTAGCAATTGCATTCCTGTTTATCTTGATAGGTTTTGCGAGTGAGGCATTTTGGAGCTTGAATTTTAAAAATACAAAAAACCATAGTTTGAAGTTTGAAAAAATATGTGTATATGGATGCATCAGGAAGTACATTCACTCTTATCTCTTTAATTTTCCAATTGGACAAGCATTGGGTTCATGGACCATATAGGCACAATAATAAAGAATTCCATACAAGTACTTCCTGATTAGTGATTATTGAACTGTTAGCATACATGGTGTACTATCCTTAGCATGCTTGGTAAAAAGAATTTCCAAGTGGTCAGATGTATAAACCACTTGGCTATGCCCTGTTCAGGTTTTAGTTTTATTCAACGTCACGGTTAGGTCCATGGTTACCAAAGACATGTGTCGCACCTTTGTACAGTCTATAAGAGATCACCTCTACTCACTTCATTGCATTCCACTTGTCAAGAAATGAATAGGTCTCCACCTAGCAATAACCTGGAACTGATCTTTATTTTAGTGCGATCTTCTCTCATTCATAGTCATAGATTGTTTTCGAGCACTTATTCACCAGTCAATCTCCTATCTTTTCAGGAATGCACATCGGCGAAGTACGTATGAAATGCCCTGATTTTGAGATGAGCATCACTAGCGATCCTCATCCAACCCCACATGATGCGAGGTGCTCTGCAGCTGCCAATATGATACTGGAGCTTGGCAAGAAGGCGGAGGAAAAATGACAAAATGATAACTGATGCAATTGCTAGCTGGGAACTAGTAGGCGCTGGGGCCAATATTCGTAAAGAGTGAAATAAATCCACTTAGCTATTTGTTGTTCTGATGTATGAATGTTATAATGATTTGTGTTGTATGAGTTTGTATTATATTGCGTTGTGCACGTGCGTGCTAACGTTGTTCTAAAACGAACTATTTTTACCATTATTTTATTGAGTTTTCCTTTTTTTGGGGGAACTTTTTCAAACTTGCTTTTGGGTGGAATTTCCCTTATGTGCATATGAGTGGGTACATTTTCCCAAAATTTTAGCACTTTTTGGAAGGTTGCTTATTATTGCTAATTTAGCAATTGCATTCGTGTTTATCTTGATAGGTTTTGCGTGTGAGGCAGTTTGGACCTTGAATTTTAAAAATATCAAAAACAATAGTTTGAATTTTGAAAAAAAATCATAGGTTTTAATACATATGTTCATATGGATGCATTCCACATGTGTATATTGTTTCACGATGAAATATGTTAACGTGTGAGCTACACAAAAATAAAAAATTTGTGAATTTTTAATAGTGAACAATGCATGTACTATTCACCATTATCAAAGTTATGAATTTGTTTTTCTTTGTAGTTCACTAGAAGTGTGGCAAATTTTGGCAAGTTATTTCTATATGAGTTCCACATTTCGATTACTCATCATGTTTAAACCTTATGCAGAAGAGAAGATGACAACAGAGAGTTGTCAATATTGGAGAAATATAAGGAACCTAGCTCAAATATAATGGAAGCTGCCAATCTAACTATATCAGGCGATGATGGCTAACAGGATGGGATTTAACATGAAGGAGGCACTTTCCCAACGCGATAAATGCATGGTAAGAAACCTTGTGCTGAACGGATGCATTGAATTTCTAAATGCAATCTATATCTTTGACACCCGTCAATGCAGGAGCTTGATGAGAAATGTTGTGATTGTGGTTCGATGGCCCCTAGATGAACAGTAGTACCTTCACTAACAGATGGGATGTGTAAGTACATTCACTCTTATCTCTTTAATTTTCCAAATGGACAAGCATTGGGTTCATGGACCATATAGACACAATAATAAAGAATTCCATACAAGTACTTCCTGATTAGCGATTATTGAACTGTTAGCATACATGGTGCACTATGCTTAGCATGCTTGGTAAAAAGAATTTCCAAGTGGTCAGATCTATAAACCACTTGTCTATGCCCTATCCAGGTTTTAGTTTTATTCATAGTCACGGTTCGGTCCTTGGTTACCAAAGACATGTGTCGCACCTTTATACAGTCTATAAGAGATCACCTCTACTCACTTCATTGCATTCCACTTGTCAAGAACTGTATAGGTCTCCACCTAGCAATAACCAGGAACAGATCTTTGTTTTAGTGCCATCTTCTCTCATTCATAGTCATAGATTGTTTTTCTAGCACTTATCCACCAGTCAATCTCCTATCTTTTCAGGAATGCACATCGGCGAAGTACGTTTGAAATGCCCTGATTTTGAGATGAGCATCACTGGCGATCCTCGTCCGACCCCACATGATGCGAGGTGCTGTGCAGCTGCCAATATGATACTGGAGCTTGGCAAGAAGGCGGAGGAAAAATGACAAAATGATAACTGATGCAATTGCTAGCTGGGAACTAGTAGGCGCTGGGGCCAATATTCGTAAAGAGTGAAATAAATCCACTTAACTATTTGTTGTTCCGATGTATGAATGTTATAATGATTTGTGTTCTATGAGTTTGTATTATAGTGCGTTGTGCACGTGCGTGCTAACGATGTTCTCAATCAAACTATTTTTACCATTATTTTATTGAGTTTTCCTTTTTTGGGGGAACTTGTTCAAACTTGCTTTTGGGTGGAATTTTCCTTATGTGCATATGAGTGGATACATTTTCCCAAAATTGTAGCACTTTTTGGAACGTGTTTATTATTGCTAATTTAGCAATTGTATTCGTGTTTATCTAGATAGGTTTGGCGAGTGAGGCATCTTGGAGCTTGATTTTTAAAAATATCAAAAACAATAGTTTGAATATTTAAAAAAAATCATAGGTTTTGATACATATGTTCATATGGATGCATTCCACATCTGTATATTGTTTCACGATGAAATATGTTAACATGTGAGCTACACAAAAATAAAAATTTTGTGAATTTTAATAGTGAACAATGCATGTACTATTCACCATTATCAAAGTTTCTTATTTGTTTTTCTTTGTAGTTCACTAGAAGTGTGGCAAATTTTGGCAAGTTATTTCTATATGAGTTCCACATTTCGTTTACTCATCATGTTTAAACCTTATGCAGAACAGAAGATGACAACAGAAGTGTTGTCAATAATGGAGAAATATAAGGAACCTAGCTCAAATATAATGGAAGCTGCCAATCTAAATTTCTCAGGCAATGATGGCAAAACCAAGAGCACTAACAGGATGGCATTTAACTTGAAGGAGGCACTTTCCCAACGCGATAAATGCATGGTAAGAAACCTTGTGCTAAACGGATGCATTGAATTTCTAAATGCAATCTATATCTTTGAAACTTGTCAATGAAGGAGCTTGATGAGATATGCTGTGATTGTGATTGGATGGCCCCTAGATACACAGTAGTACCTTCACTAGTAGATGGTATATGTAAGTACCTTTACTCCTGTCTCTTTAATTTTCCAAATGGACAAGCATTGGGTTCGTGGACCTTACAGGCACAATAATAAAGAATTCCATACAAATGGGTCTTGTGCCACGTAATTCCTGACTAGAGTTTATTGAATCCAATCCCTATAGTGTCCCCTTAGTATCATGCACTGAACTATTAGCATACATGGTGTACTATGCTTAGCATGCTCGGGGAAAAGAATTTCCAAGTGGTCAGTTCTATAAACCACTTATCTATGCCATGTTCACGTTTTAGGTTTATTCAACGTCACGGTTCGGTCCATGGTTACCAAAGACATGTGTCGCGCCATTGTACGGTCTGTAAGAGATCACCTCTACTAACTTCATCGCATTCCACTTGTCAAGAACTGTATAGGTCTCCACCTAGCAATAACGAGGAACTGTTTTTTGTCTTCGTGCCATCTTCTCTCATTCATCATCATAGAATTTTTTTCGAGAACTTATTCACCAGTCAATCTCCTATCTTTTCAGGAATGCACGTCGGCGAAGTACGTTTGAAATGCCCTGATTTTGAGATGAGCATCAGTAGCGATCCTCGTCCGACCCCACATGATGCAAGGTGCTCTAGAGCTGCCAATATGATACTGGAGCTTAGCAAGAAGGCGCATGAAAAAGGACAAAATGATAACTGATGCATAGTTGCTAGCTGGGAACTAGTAGGCGCTCGGGCGAATATTCATAAAGAGTGAAATAAAGCGACCTAGCTATTTGTTGTTCTGATGTATAAGTGTTATAATGATTTGTGTTGTATGAGTTTGTATTATATTGCGTTGTGGACGTGTGTGCTAACCATGTGCTCAAACGAATTATTTTTACTATTATTTTATTGAGTTTTCCTGTTTTGGCGGAACATGTTCAAACTTTCTTTTGGGTGGAATTTCACTTATGTGCATACGAGTGGGTTACATTTTCCCAAAATAGTAGCACTTTTCGGAAGGTTGCTTATTATTGCTAATTTAGCAATTGCATTCTTGTTTATCTTGATAGGTTTTGCGAGTGAGGGATTTTGGAGCTTGAATTTTAAAAATATCAAAAACCATAGTTTGAATTTTAAAAAATCATAGGTTTTTACACATATGTTCATATAGATGCATTCCAGAAGTGTATAATGTTTCACGATGAGATATGTTAACATGTGAGCTGCACAAAAATGAAAAAATTTGTGAATTTTTAATAGTGAACAATGCATGTACTGTTCACCATTATTAAAGGTGTGAATTCTTTTATCTTTCTAGTTCACTAGAAGTGTGGCAAATTTTGGCAAGTTATTTCTATATGAGTTCGACATTTCCATTACTCATCATGTTTAAACATAATGCAGAAGAGAAGATGACAGCAGAAGTGTTGTCAATAATGGAGAAATATAAGGAACCTAGCTCAAATATAATGAAAGCTGCCAATCTAACTTTCTCCGGCGATGATGGCAAAACCAAGAGCACTAGCAGGATGGGAATTAACTTGAAGGAGGCACTTTCCCAACGCGATAAATGCATGGTAAGAAACCTTGTACTAAACGGATGCATTGAAATTTTAAATGCAATCTATATCTTTGACACTTGTCAATGCAGGAGCTTGATGACATATGGTGTTATTGTGATTGGATGGCCCCTAGATACACAGTAGTACCTTCACTAGCATATGGTATGTGTAAGTACATTCGCTCTTATCTCTTTAATTTTCCAAATGGACAAGCATTGGGTTCATGGACCATGTAGGCACAATAATAAAGAATTCCATACAAATGGGTCTTGGGCCACGTAATTCATGAGTTGCGTTTATTGAATGCAATTCCTATCGTGTCCCCTTACTATCATGCACTGAAGTGTTAGCATACATGGTGTACTATGCTTAGCATGCTTGGGAAAAAGAATTTCCAAGTGATCAGATCTATAAACCACATGTCTATTCCCTTTTCAGGTGTTAGGTTTATTCAACGTCACAGTTCGGTGCATGGTTACCAAAGACATGTGTTGCGCCATTGTACGTTCTATAAGAGATCACCTCTACTCACTTCATTGCATTCCACTTGTCAAGAACTGAATAGGTCTCCACCGAGCAATAGCGAGGAAGTGATGTTTGTTTTAGTGCCATCTTCTCTCATTCATAGTCATAGAATGTTTTTTGAGCACTTATTCACTAGTCAATCCCCTATCTTTTCAGGAATGCACATCAACGAAGTACGTTTGAAATGCGCTGATTTTGAGATGAGCATCACTGGCGATCCTCATCTGACCCCACATGATGCGAGATGCTCTACAGCTGCCAATATGATATTGGAGTTTGGGAAGAAGGCGGAGGGAAAAGGACGAAATGAGAACTGATGCAAAGTTGGTAGCTGGGAACTAGTAGGCGCTGGGGCCAATATTCGTAAAGAGTGAGATAAAGCCACTTAGCTATTTGTAGTTCTAATGTATGAATGTTATAATGATTTGTGTTGTATGAGTTTGTATTGTATTGCGTTGTGCACGTGCGTGCTAACCATGTGCTCAGATGAATTATTTTTACCATTATTTTATTGAGTTTTCCTTTTTGGGGGAACTTGTTCAAACTTGCTTTTGGGTGGAATTTCACTTATGTGCATATGAGTGGGTTACATTTTCCCAAAATTCTAGCAATTTTTGGAAGGTTGCTTATTATTGCTAATTTAGCAATTGCATTCCTGTTTATCTTGATAGGTTTTGCGAGTGAGGCATTTTGGAGCTTGAATATTAAAAATATCAAAACCCATAGTTTGAATTTTGAAAAAATCATAGGGTCTTATACATATGTTCATATGGATGCATTCCACAAGTGTATAATGTTTCACGATGAAATATGTTAACATGTGAGCTAGACAAAAATGAAAATTTTGTGAATTTTTAATAGTGAACAATGCATGTACAGTTCACCATTATCAAAGTTATGAATTTGTTTTTCTTTGTAGTTCACTAGAAGTGTGGCAAATTTTGGCAAGTTATTTCGATATGAGTTCCACATTTCCATTACTCATCATGTTTAATTCTTATGAAGAAGGGGACAGCAGAAGTGTTGTCAATAATGGAGAAGTATAAGGAACCTAGCTCAAATATAATGGAAGCTGCCAATCTAACTTTCTCAGGCGACGATGGCAAAACCAACAGCACTAACAGGATGGGATTGAACATGAAGGAGGCACTTTCCCAACGCCATAAATGCATGGTAAGAAACCTTGTGCTGAACAGATGCATTGAATTTTTAAATGCAATCTATATCTTTGACACTTATCAATGCTGGAGCTTGATGAGATATGCTGTGATTGTGATTGGATGGCCCCTACATACATAGTAGTACATTCACTAGTAGATTGTATATGTAAGTACATTTACTCTTATCTCTTTAATTTTCCAAATGGACAAGCATTGGGTTCATGGACCATACAGGCACAATAATAAAGAATTCCATACAAATGGGTCTTCTGCCACATAATTCCAGACTAGCGTTTATTGAATCGAATCTCTATAATGTCCCCTTAGTATCATGCATTGAACTGTTAGCTTACATGGTGTACTATGGTTAGCATGCCTAGGAAAAAGAATTTCCTAGTGGTCAGATATATAAACTACTTTTCTATGCCCTGTTCAGGTGTTAGGTTTATTCAACATCACGGTTTGGTCCATGGTTACCAAAGACATGCGTCGCGCAATTGTATGGTCTATAAGAAATCACCTCGACTAGCTTCATTGCATTCCACTTGTCAAGAACTGAGCAGGTCTCCACCTTGCAATAACCAGGAACTGTTTTTGGTTTTCATGGCATCTTCTCACATTCATAGTCACATATTGTTTTTTGAGAACTTATTCATCAGTCAATATCCTATCTTTTGAGGAATGCACGTCGGCGAAGTATGTTTGAAATGCCCTGATTTATTGATGAGCATCACTGGCGATCCTCGTCCGACCCCACATGATACAAGGAGCTCTAGAGCTGCCAATATGATACCGGAGCTTAGCAAGAAGGCGCATGAAAAAGGACAAAATTATAACTGATGCATAGTTGCTAGCTGGGAACTAGTAGGCGCTCGGGCGAATATTCATAAAGAGTGAAATAAAGCGACTTAGCTATTTGTTGTTCTGATGTATGAGTGTTATAATGATTTGTGTTGTATGAGTTTGTATTATATTGCGTTGTGGACGTCTGTGCTAACCATGTGCTCAAACGAATTATTTTTACTATTATTTTATTGAGTTTTCCTGTTTTGGCGGAACATGTTCGAACTTGCTTTTTGGTGGAATTTCACTTATGTGCATACGAGTGGGTTACATTTTCCCAAAATAGTAGCACTTTTCGGAAGGTTGCTTATTATTGCTAATTTAGCAATTGCATTCTTGTTTATCTTGATAGGTTTTGCGAGTGAGGGATTTTGGAGCTTGAATTTTAAAAATATCAAAAACCATAGTTTGAATTTCAAAAAATCATCGGTTTTTACACATATGTTCATATAGATGCATTCCACAAGTGTATAATGTTTCACGATGAGATATGTTAACATGTGAGCTGCACAAAAATGAAAATTTTTGTGAATTTTTAATAGTGAACAATGCATGTACTGTTCACCATTATTAAAGCGTGAATTCTTTTTTCTTTGTAGTTCACTAGAAGTGTGGCAAATTTTGGCAAGTTATTTCTATATGAGTTCGACATTTCCATTACTCATCATGTTTAAGCATAATGCAGAAGAGAAGATGACAGCAGAAGTGTTGTCAATAATGGAGAAATATAAGGAACCTAGCTCAAATATAATGAAAGCTGCCAATCTAACTTTCTCCGGCGATGATGGCAAAACCAAGAGCACTAGCAGGATGGGAATTAACTTGAAGGAGGCACTTTCCCAACGCGATAAATGCATGGTAAGAAACCTTGTACTAAACGGATGCATTGAAATTTTAAATGCAATCTATATCTTTGACACTTGTCAATGCAGGAGCTTGATGACATATGGTGTTATTGTGATTGGATGGCCCCTAGATACACAGTAGTACCTTCACTAGCATATGGTATGTGTAAGTACATTCGCTCTTATCTCTTTAATTTTCCAAATGGACAAGCATTGGGTTCATGGACCATGTAGGCACAATAATAAAGAATTCCATACAAATGGGTCTTGGGCCACGTAATTCATGAGTTGCGTTTATTGAATGCAATTCCTATAGTGTCCCCTTAGTATCATGCACTGAAGTATTAGCATACATGGTGTACTATGCTTAGCATGCTTGGGAAAAAGAATTTCCATGTGATCAGATCTATAAACCACATGTCTATTCCCTTTTCAGGTGTTAGGTTTATTCAACGTCACAGTTCGGTCCATGGTTACCAAAGACATGTGTTGCGCCATTGTACGTTCTATAAGAGATCACCTCTACTCACTTCATTGCATTCAACTTGTCAAGAACTTAATAGGTCTCCACCGAGCAATAGCTAGGAAGTGATGTTTGTTTTAGTGCCATCTTCTCTCATTCATAGTCATAGAATGTTTTTCGAGCACTTATTCACTAGTCAATCCCCTATCTTTTCAGGAATGCACATCGACGAAGTATGTTCGAAATGCGCTGATTTTGAGATGAGCATCACTGGCGATCCTCATCTGACCCCACATGATGCGAGGTGCTCTACAGCTGCCAATATGATATTGGAGCTTGGGAAGAAGGCGGAGGGAAAAGGACGAAATGATAACTGATGCAAAGTTGGTAGCTGGGAACTAGTAAGCGCTGGGGCCAATATTCGTAAAGAGTGAGATAAAGCCACTTAGCTATTTGTTGTTCTAATGTATGAATGTTATAATGATTTGTGTTGTATGAGTTTGTATTGTATTGCGTTGTGCACGTGCGTGCTAACCATGTGCTCAAATGAATTATTTTTACCATTATTTTATTGAGTTTTCCTTTTTGGGGGAACTTGTTCAAACGTGCTTTTGGGTGGAATTTCACTTATGTGCATATGAGTGGGTTACATTTTCCCAAAATTCTAGCAATTTTTGGAAGGTTGCTTATTATTGCTAATTTAGCAATTGCATTCCTGTTTATCTTGATAGGTTTTGCGAGTGAGGCATTTTGGAGCTTGAATATTAAAAATATCAAAACCCATAGTTTGAATTTTGAAAAAATCATAGGTTCTCATACATATGTTCATATGGATGCATTCCACATGTGTATAATGTTTCACGATGAAATATGTTAACATGTGAGCTAGACAAAAATGAAAATTTTGTGAATTTTTAATAGTGAACAATGCATGTACAGTTCACCATTATCAAAGTTATGAATTTGTTTTTCTTTGTAGTTCACTAGAAGTGTGGCAAATTTTGGCAAGTTATTTCGATATGAGTTCCACATTTCCATTACTCATCATGTTTAATTCTTATGAAGAAGGGGACAGCAGAAGTGTTGTCAATAATGGAGAAGTATAAGGAACCTAGCTCAAATATAATGGAAGCTGCCAATCTAACTTTCTCAGGCGACGATGGCAAAACCAAGAGCACTAACAGGATGGGATTGAACTTGAAGGAGGCACTTTCCCAACGCCATAAATGCATGGTAAGAAACCTTGTGCTGAATAGATGCATTGAATTTTTAAATGCAATCTATATCTTTGACACTTATCAATGCTGGAGCTTGATGAGATATGCTGTGATTGTGATTGGATGGCCCCTACATACATAGTAGTACATTCACTAGTAGATTGTATATGTAAGTACATTTACTCTTATCTCTTTAATTTTCCAAATGGACAAGCATTGGGTTCATGGACCATACAGGCACAATAATAAAGAATTCCATACAAATGGGTCTTCTGCCACATAATTCCAGACTAGCGTTTATTGAATCGAATCTCTATAATGTCCCCTTAGTATCATGCATTGAACTGTTAGCTTACATGGTGTACTATGGTTAGCATGCCCAGGAAAAATAATTTCCTAGTGGTCAGATATATAAACTACTTTTCTATGCCCTGTTCAGGTGTTAGGTTTATTCAACATCACGGTTCGGTCCATGGTTACCAAAGACATGCGTCGCGCCATTGTATGGTCTATAAGAGATCTCCTCGACTAACTTCATTGCATTCCACTTGTCAAGAACTGAGCAGGTCTCCACCTTGCAATAACCAGGAACTGTTTTAGGTTTTCATGGCATCTTCTCACATTCATAGTCACATATTGTTTTTGAGACCTTATTCATCAGTCAATATCCTATCTTTTGAGGAATGCACGTCGGCGAAGTATGTTTGAAATGCCCTGATTTATTGATGAGCATCACTGGCGATCCTCGTCCGACCCCACATGATGCAAGGTGCTCTAGAGCTGCCAATATGATACTGGAGCTTAGCAAGAAGGCGCATGAAAAAGGACAAAATTATAACTGATGCATAGTTGCTAGCTGGGAACTAGTAGGCGCTCGGGCGAATATTCATAAAGAGTGAAATAAAGCGACTTAGCTATTTGTTGTTCTGATGTATGAGTGTTATAATGATTTGTGTTGTATGAGTTTGTATTATATTGCGTTGTGGACGTCTGTGCTAACCATGTGCTCAAACGAATTATTTTTACTATTATTTTATTGAGTTTTCCTGTTTTGGCGGAACATGTTCAAACTTGCTTTTTGGTGGAATTTCACTTATGTGCATACGAGTGGGTTACATTTTCCCAAAATAGTAGCACTTTTCGGAAGGTTGCTTATTATTGCTAATTTAGCAATTGCATTCTTGTTTATCTTGATAGGTTTTGCGAGTGAGGGATTTTGGAGCTTGAATTTTAAAAATATCAAAAACCATAGTTTGAATTTTAAAAAATCATCGGTTTTTACACATATGTTCATATAGATGCATTCCACAAGTGTATAATTTTTCACGATGAGATATGTTAACATGTGAGCTGCACAAAAATGAAAATTTTTGTGAATTTTTAATAGTGAACAATGCATGTACTGTTCACCATTATTAAAGCGTGAATTCTATTTTCTTTGTAGTTCACTAGAAGTGTGGCAAATTTTGGCAAGTTATTTCTATATGAGTTCGACATTTCCATTACTCATCATGTTTAAGCATAATGCAGAAAAGAAGATGACAGCAGAAGTGTTGTCAATAATGGAGAAATATAAGGAACCTAGCTCAAATATAATGAAAGCTGCCAATCTAACTTTCTCCGGCGATGATGGCAAAACCAAGAGCACTAACAGGATGGGAATTAACTTGAAGGAGGCACTTTCCCAACGCGATAAATGCATGGTAAGAAACCTTGTACTAAACGGATGCATTGAAATTTTAAATGCAATCTATATCTTTGACACTTGTCAATGCAGGAGCTTGATGACATATGGTGTTATTGTGATTGGATGGCCCCTAGATACACAGTAGTACCTTCACTAGCATATGGTATGTGTAAGTACATTCGCTCTTATCTCTTTAATTTTCCAAATGGACAAGCATTGGGTTCATGGACCATGTAGGCACAATAATAAAGAATTCCATACAAATGGGTCTTGGGCCACGTAATTCATGAGTTGCGTTTATTGAATGCAATTCCTATAGTGTCCCCTTAGTATCATGCACTGAAGTATTAGCATACATGGTGTACTATGCTTAGCATGCTTGGGAAAAAGAATTTCCAAGTGATCAGATCTATAAACCACATGTCTATTCCCTGTTCAGGTGTTAGGTTTATTCAACGTCACAGTTCGGTCCATGGTTACCAAAGACATGTGTTGCGCCATTGTACGTTCTATAAGAGATCACCTCTACTCACTTCATTGCATTCCACTTGTCAAGAACTGAATAGGTCTCCACCGAGCAATAGCGAGGAAGTGATGTTTGTTTTAGTGCCATCTTCTCTCATTCATAGTCATAGAATGTTTTTCGAGCACTTATTCACTAGTCAATCCCCTATCTTTTCAGGAATGCACATCGACGAAGTACGTTCGAAATGCGCTGATTTTCAGATGAGCATCACTGGCGATCCTCATCTGACCCCACATGATGCGAGGTGCTCTACAGCTGCCAATATGATATTGGAGCTTGGGAAGAAGGCGGAGGGAAAAGGACGAAATGATAACTGATGCAAAGTTGGTAGCTGGGAACTAGTAAGCGCTGGGGCCAATATTCGTAAAGAGTGAGATAAAGCCACTTAGCTATTTGTTGTTCTAATGTATGAATGTTATAATGATTTGTGTTGTATGAGTTTGTATTGTATTGCGTTGTGCACGTGCGTGCTAACCATGTGCTCAAATGAATTATTTTTACCATTATTTTATTGAGTTTTCCTTTTTGGGGGAACTTGTTCAAACTTGCTTTTGGGTGGAATTTCACTTATGTGCATATGAGTGGGTTACATTTTCCCAAAATTCTAGCAATTTTTGGAAGGTTGCTTATTATTGCTAATTTAGCAATTGCATTCCTGTTTATCTTGATAGGTTTTGCGAGTGAGGCATTTTGGAGCTTGAATATTAAAAATATCAAAACCCATAGTTTGAATTTTGAAAAAATCATAGGTTCTTATACATATGTTCATATGGATGCATTCCACATGTGTATAATGTTTCACGATGAAATATGTTAACATGTGAGCTAGACAAAAATGAAAATTTTGTGAATTTTTAATAGTGAACAATGCATGTACAGTTCACCATTATCAAAGTTATGAATTTGTTTTTCTTTGTAGTTCACTAGAAGTGTGGCAAATTTTGGCAAGTTATTTCGATATGAGTTCCACATTTCCATTACTCATCATGTTTAATTCTTATGAAGAAGGGGACAGCAGAAGTGTTGTCAATAATGGAGAAGTATAAGGAACCTAGCTCAAATATAATGAAAGCTGCCAATCTAACTTTCTCAGGCGACGATGGCAAAACCAAGAGCACTAACAGGATGGGATTGAACTTGAAGGAGGCACTTTCCCAATGCCATAAATGCATGGTAAGAAACCTTGTGCTGAACAGATGCATTGAATTTTTAAATGCAATCTATATCTTTGACACTTATCAATGCTGGAGCTTGATGAGATATGCTGTGATTGTGATTGGATGGCCCCTACATACATAGTAGTACATTCACTAGTAGATTGTATATGTAAGTACATTTACTCTTATCTCTTTAATTTTCCAAATGGACAAGCATTGGGTTCATGGACCATACAGGCACAATAATAAAGAATTCCATACAAATGGGTCTTCTGCCACATAATTCCAGACTAGCGTTTATTGAATCGAATCTCTATAATGTCCCCTTAGTATCATGCATTGAACTGTTAGCTTACATGGTGTACTATGGTTAGCATGCCCAGGAAAAAGAATTTCCTAGTGGTCAGATATATAAACTACTTTTCTATGCCCTGTTCAGGTGTTAGGTTTATTCAACATCACGGTTCGGTCCATGGTTACCAAAGACATGCGTCGCGCCATTGTATGGTCTATAAGAGATCACCTCGACTAACTTCATTGCATTCCACTTGTCAAGAACTGAGCAGGTCTCCACCTTGCAATAACCAGGAACTGTTTTTGGTTTTCATGGCATCTTCTCACATTCATAGTCACATATTGTTTTTTGAGAACTTATTCATCAGTCAATATCTTATCTTTTGAGGAATGCACGTCGGCGAAGTATGTTTGAAATGCCCTGATTTATTGATGAGCATCACTGGCGATCCTCGTCCGACCCCACATGATGCAAGGTGCTCTAGAGCTGCCAATATGATACTGGAGCTTAGCAAGAAGGCGCATGAAAAAGGACAAAATTATAACTGATGCATAGTTGCTAGCTGGGAACTAGTAGGCGCTCGGGCGAATATTCATAAAGAGTGAAATAAAGCGACTTAGCTATTTGTTGTTCTGATGTATGAGTGTTATAATGATTTGTGTTGTATGAGTTTGTATTATATTGCGTTGTGGTCGTCTGTGCTAACCATGTGCTCAAACGAATTATTTTTACTATTATTTTATTGAATTTTCCTGTTTTGGCGGAACATGTTCAAACTTGCTTTTTGGTGGAATTTCACTTATGTGCATACGAGTGGGTTACATTTTCCCAAAATAGTAGCACTTTTCGGAAGGTTGCTTATTATTGCTAATTTAGCAATTGCATTCTTGTTTATCTTGATAGGTTTTGCGAGTGAGGGATTTTGGAGCTTGAATTTTAAAAATATCAAAAACCATAGTTTGAATTTTAAAAAATCATAGCTTTTTACACATATGTTCATATCGATGCATTCCACAAGTGTATAATGTTTCACGATGAGATATGTTAACATGTGAGCTGCACAAAAATGAAAAATTTTGTGAATTTTTAATAGTGAACAATGCATGTACTGTTCACCATTATTAAAGCGTGAATTCTATTTTCCTTGTAGTTCACTAGAAGTGTGGCAAATTTTGGCAAGTTATTTCTATATGAGTTCGACATTTCCATTACTCATCATGTTTAAACATAATGCAGAAGAAAAGATGACAGCAGAAGTGTTGTCAATAATGGAGAAATATAAGGAACCTAGCTCAAATATAATGAAAGCTGCCAATCTAACTTTCTCCGGCGATGATGGCAAAACCAAGAGCACTAACAGGATGGGAATTAACTTGAAGGAGGCACTTTCCCAACGCGATAAATGCATGGTAAGAAACCTTGTACTAAACGGATGCATTGAAATTTTAAATGCAATCTATATCTTTGACACTTGTCAATGCAGGAGCTTGATGACATATGGTGTTATTGTGATTGGATGGCCCCTAGATACACAGTAGTACCTTCACTAGCATATGGTATGTGTAAGTACATTCGCTCTTATCTCTTTAATTTTCCAAATGGACAAGCATTGGGTTCATGGACCATGTAGGCACAATAATAAAGAATTCCATACAAATGGGTCTTGGGCCACGTAATTCATGAGTTGCGTTTATTGAATGCAATTCCTATAGTGTCCCCTTAGTATCATGCACTGAAGTATTAGCATACATGGTGTACTATGCTTAGCATGCTTGGGAAAAAGAATTTCCAAGTGATCAGATCTATAAACCACATGTCTATTCCCTGTTCAGGTGTTAGGTTTATTCAACGTCACAGTTCGGTCCATGGTTACCAAAGACATGTGTTGCGCCATTGTACGTTCTATAAGAGATCACCTCTACTCACTTCATTGCATTCCACTTGTCAAGAACTGAATAGGTCTCCACCGAGCAATAGCGAGGAAGTGATGTTTGTTTTAGTGCCATCTTCTCTAATTCATAGTCATAGAATGTTTTTCGAGCACTTATTCACTAGTCAATCCCCTATCTTTTCAGGAATGCACATCAACGAAGTACGTTTGAAATGCGCTGATTTTGAGATGAGCATCACTGGCGATCCTCATCTGACCCCACATGATGCGAGATGCTCTACAGCTGCCAATATGATATTGGAGTTTGGGAAGAAGGCGGAGGGAAAAGGACGAAATGAGAACTGATGCAAACTTGGTAGCTGGGAACTAGTAGGCGCTGCGGCCAATATTCGTAAAGAGTGAGATAAAGCCACTTAGCTATTTGTTGTTCTAATGTATGAATGTTATAATGATTTGTGTTGTATGAGTTTGTATTGTATTGCGTTGTGCACGTGTGTGCAACCATGTGCTCAAATGAATTATTTTTACCATTATTTTATTGAGTTTTCCTTTTTGGGGGAACTTGTTCAAACTTGCTTTTGGGTTGAATTTCACTTATGTGCATATGAGTGGGTTACATTTTCCCAAAATTCTATCAATTTTTGGAAGGTTGCTTATTATTGCTAATTTAGCAATTGCATTCCTGTTTATCTTGATAGGTTTTGCGAGTGAGGCATTTTGGAGCTTGAATTTTAAAAATATCAAAAACCATAGTTTGAATTTTGAAAAAGTCCCAGTCAATTTTTTTTTTCAAAAAATCATAGGTTTTTATACATATGTTCATATGGATGCATTCCACAAGTGTATAATGTTTCACGATGAAATATGTTAACATGTGAGCTACACAAAAATGAAAATTTTGTGAATTTTTAATAGTGAACAATGCATGTATTGTTCACCACTATCAAAGTTATGAATTTGTTTTTCTTTGTAGTTCACTAGAAGTGTGGCAAATTTTGGCAAGTTATTTCGATATGAGTTCCACATTTCCATTACTCATCATGTTTAATTCTTATGAAGAAGGGGACAGCAAAAGTGTTGTCAATAATGGAGAAGTATAAGGAACCTAGCTCAAATGTAATGGAAGCTGCCAATCTAACTTTCTCAGGTGATGATGGCAAAACCAAGAGCACTAACAGGATGGGACTGAACTTGAAGGAGGCCCTTTCCCAACGCCATAAATGCATGGTAAGAAACCTTGTGCTGAACAGATGCATTGAATTTTTAAATGCAATATGTATCTTTGACACTTAGCAATGCTGGAGCTTGATGAGATATGCTGTGATTGTGATTGGATGGCCCCTACATACATAGTAGTACATTCACTAGTATATTGTATATGTAAGTACATTTACTCTTATCTCTTTAATTTTCCAAATGGACAAGCATTGGGTTCATGGACCATACAGGCACAATAATAAAGAATTCCATGCAAATGGCTCTTCTGCCACATAATTCCTGACTAGCGTTTATTGAATCGAATCTCTATAATGTCCCCTTAGTATCATGCATTGAACTGTTAGCTTACATGGTGTACTATGGTTAGCATGCCCGGGAAACAGAATTTCCTAGTGGTCAGATATATAAACTACTTTTCTATGCCCTGTTCAGGTGTTAGGTTTATTCAACATCACGGTTCGGTCCATGGTTACCAAAGACATGTGTCGCGCCATTGTACGATCTATAAGAGATCACCTCTACTAACTTCATTGCATTCCACTTGTCAAGAACTGAGCAGGTCTCCACCTTGCAATAACCAGGAACTGTTTTTGGTTTTCATGGCATCTTCTCACATTCATAGTCACATATTGTTTTTTGAGAACTTATTCATCAGTCAATATCCTATCTTTTGAGGAACGCACGTCGGCGAAGTACGTTTGAAATGCCCTGATTTAGAGATGAGCATCACTGGCGATCCTCGTCCGACCCCACATGATGCAAGGTGCTCTAGAGCTGCCAATATGATACTGGAGCTTAGCAAGAAGGCGCATGAAAAAGGACAAAATGATTACTGATGCATAGTTGCTAGCTGGGAACTAGTAGGCGCTCGGGCGAATATTCATAAAGAGTGAAATAAAGCGACTTAGCTATTTGTTGTTCTGATGTATGTGTGTTATAATGATTTGTGTTGTATGAGTTTGTATTATATTGCGTTGTGGACGTGTGTGCTAACCATGTGCTCAAACGAATTGTATTTACTATTATTTTATTGAGTTTTCCTGTTTTGGCGGAACATGTTCAAACTTGCTTTTTGGTGGAATTTCACTTATGTGCATACAAGTGGGTTACATTTTCCCAAAATAGTAGCACTTTTCGGAAGGTTGCTTATTATTGCTAATTTAGCAATTGCATTCTTGTTTATCTTGATAGGTTTTGCGAGTGAGGGATTTTGGAGCTTGAATTTTAAAAATATCAAAAACCAGTGTTTGAATTTTTAAAAATCATAGGTTTTTACATATATGTTCATATAGATGCATTCCACAAGTGTATAATGTTTCACGATGAGATATGTTAACATGTGAGCTGCACAAAAATGAAAATTTTTGTGAATTTTTAATAGTGAACAATGCATGTACTGTTCACCATTATTAAAGCCGTGAATTCTTTTTTCTTTGTAGTTCACTAGAAGTGTGGCAAATTTTGGCAAGTTATTTCTATATGAGTTCGACATTTCCATTACTCATCATGTTTAAACATAATGCAGAAGAAAAGATGACAGCAGAAGTGTTGTCAATAATGGAGAAATATAAGGAACCTAGCTCAAATATAATGAAAGCTGCCAATCTAACTTTCTCCGGCGATGATGGCAAAACCAAGAGCACTAACAGGATGGGAATTAACTTGAAGGAGGCACTTCCCCAACGCGATAAATGCATGGTAAGAAACCTTGTACTAAACGGATGCATTGAAATTTTAAATGCAATCTATATCTTTGACACTTGTCAATGCAGGAGCTTGATGACATATGGTGTTATTGTGATTGGATGGCCCCTAGATACACAGTAGTACCCTCACTAGCATATGGTATGTGTAAGTACATTCGCTCTTATCTCTTTAATTTTCCAAATGGACAAGCATTGCGTTCATGGACCATGTAGGCACAATAATAAAGAATTCCATACAAATGGGTCTTGGGCCACGTAATTCATGAGTTGCATTTATTGAATGCCATTCCTATAGTGTCCCCTTAGTATCATGCACTGAAGTATTAGCATACATGGTGTACTATGCTTAGCATGCTTGGGAAAAAGAATTTCCAAGTGATCAGATCGATAAACCACATGTCTATTCCCTGTTCAGGTGTTAGGTTTATTCAACGTCACAGTTCGGTCCATGGTTACCAAAGACATGTGTTGCGCCATTGTACGTTCTATAGGAGATCACCTCTACTCACTTCATTGCATTCCACTTGTCAAGAACTGAATAGGTCTCCACCGAGCAATAGCGAGGAAGTGATGTTTGTTTTAGTGCCATCTTCTCTCATTCATAGTCATAGAATGTTTTTCGAGCACTTATTCACTAGTCAATCCCCTATCTTTTCAGGAATGCACATCGACGAAGTACATTTGAAATGCGCTGATTTTGAGATGAGCATCACTGGCGATCCTCATCTGACCCCAAATGATGCGAGGTGTTCTGCAGCAGCCAATATGATATTGGAGCTTGGGAAGAAGGCGGAGGGAAAAGGACGAAATGATAACTGATGTAAAGTTGGTAGCTGGGAACTAGTAGGCGCTGGGGCCAATATTCGTAAAGAGTGAGATAAAGCCACTTAGCTATTTGTTGTTCTAATGTATGAATGTCATAATGATTTGTGTTGTATGAGTTTGTATTGTATTGCGTTGTGCACGTGCGTGCTAACCATGTGCTCAAATGAATTATTTTTACCATTATTTTATTGAGTTTTCCTTTTTGGGGGAACTTGTTCAAACTTGCTTTTGGGTGGAATTTCACTTATGTGCATATGAGTGGGTTACATTTTCCCAAAATTCTAGCAATTTTTGGAAGGTTGCTTATTATTGCTAATTTAGCAATTGCATTCCTGTTTATCTTGATAGGTTTTGCGTGTGAGGCATTTTGGAGCTTGAATTTTAAAAATATCAAAAACCATAGTTTGAATTTTGAAAAAATCATAGGTTTTTATACATATGTTCATATGGATGCATTCCACAAGTGTATAATGTTTCACGATGAAATATGTTAACATGTGAGCTAGACAAAAATGAAAATTTTGTGAATTTTTAATAGTGAACAATGCATGTACTGTTCACCATTATCAAAGCTATGAATTTGTTTTTCTTTGTAGTTCACTAGAAGTGTGGCAAATTTTGGCAAGTTATTTCGATATGAGTTCCACATTTTCATTACTCATCATGTTTAATTCTTATGAAGAAGGGGACAGCAGAAGTGTTGTCAATAATGGAGAAGTATAAGGAACCTAGCTCAAATATAATGGAAGCTGCCAATCTAACTTTCTCAGGCGATGATGGCAAAACCAGGAGCACTAACAGGATGGGATTGAACTTGAAGGAGGCACTTTCCCAACGCCATAAATGCATGGTAAGAAACCTTGTGTTCAACAGATGCATTGAATTTTTAAATGCAATCTATATCTTTGACACTTACCAATGCTGGAGCTTGATGAGATATGCTGTGATTGTGATTGGATGGCCCCTACATACATAGTAGTACATTCACTAGTAGATTGTATATGTAAGTACATTTACTCTTATCTCTTTCATTTTGCAAATAGACAAGCATTGGGTTCATGGACCATACAGGCACAATAATAAAGAATTCCATACAAATGGGTCTTCTGCCACATAATTCCTGACTAGCGTTTATTGAATCGAATCTCTATAATGTCCCCTTAGTATCATGCATTGAAGTGTTAGCTTACATGGTGTACTATGGTTAGCATGCCCAGGAAAAAGAATTTCCTAGTGGTCAGATATATAAACTACTTTTCTATGCCCTGTTCAGGTGTTAGGTTTATTCAACATCACGGTTCGGTCCATGGTTACCAAAGACATGCGTCGCGCCATTGTACGGTCTATAAGAGATCACCTCTACTAACTTCATTGCATTCCACTTGTCAAGAACTGAGCAGGTCTCCACCTTGCAGTAACCAGGAACTGTTTTTGGTTTTCATGGCATCTTCTCACATTCATAGTCACATATTGTTTTTTGAGAACTTATTCATCAGTCAATATCCTATCTTTTGAGGAATGCACGTCGGCAAAGTACGTTTGAAATGCCCTGATTTAGAGAAGAGCATCACTGGCGATCCTCGTCCGACCCCACATGATGCAAGGTGCTCTAGAGCTGCCAATATGATACTGGAGCTTAGCAAGAAGGCGCATGAAAAAGGACAAAATGATAACTGATGCATAGTTGCTAGCTGGGAACTAGTAGGCGCTCGGGCGAATATTCATAAAGAGTGAAATAAAGCGACTTAGCTATTTTTTGTTCTGATGTATGAGTGTTATAATGATTTGTGTTGTATGAGTTTGTATTATATTGCGTTGTGGACGTGTGTGCTAACCATGTGCTCAAACGAATTATTTTTACTATTATTTTATTGAGTTTTCCTGTTTTGGCGGAACATGTTCAAACTTGCTTTTTGGCGGAATTTCACTTATGTGCATACGAGTGGGTTACATTTTCCCAAAATAGTAGCACTTTTCAGAAGGTTGCTTATTATTGCTAATTTAGCAATTGCATTCTTGTTTATCTTGATAGGTTTTGCGAGTGAGGGATTTTGGAGCTTGAATTTTAAAAATATCAAAAACCAGTGTTTGAATTTTAAAAAATCATAGGTTTTTACATATATGTTCATATAGATGCATTCCACAAGTGTATAATGTTTCACGATGAGATATGTTAACATGTGAGCTGCACAAAAATGAAAATTTTTGTGAATTTTTAATAGTGAACAATGCATGTACTGTTCACCATTATTAAAGCCGTGAATTCTTTTTTCTTTGTAGTTCACTAGAAATGTGGCAAATTTTGGCAAGTTATTTCTATATGAGTTCGACATTTCCATTACTCATCATGTTTAAACATAATGCAAAAGAGAAGATGATAGCAGAAGTGTTGTCAATAATGGAGAAATATAAGGAACCTAGCTCAAATATAATGAAAGCTGCCAATCTAACTTTCTCCGGCGATGATGGCAAAACCAAGAGCACTAACATGATGGGAATTAACTTGAAGGAGGCACTTTCCCAACGCGATAAATGCATGGTAAGAAACCTTGTACTAAACGGATGCATTGAAATTTTAAATGCAATCTATATCTTTGACACTTGTCAATGCAGGAGCTTGATGACATATGGTGTTATTGTGATTGGATGGCCCCTAGATACACAGTAGTACCTTCACTAGCATATGGTATGCGTAAGTACATTCGCTCTTATCTCTTTAATTTTCCAAATGGACAAGCATTGGGTTCATGGACCATGTAGGCACAATAATAAAGAATTCCATACAAATGGGTCTTGGGCCACGTAATTCATGAGTTGCGTTTATTGAATGCAATTCCTATAGTGTCCCCTTAGTATCATGCACTGAAGTATTAACATACATGGTGTACTATGCTTAGCATGCTTGGGAAAAAGAATTTCCAAGTGATCAGATCTATAAACCACATGTCTATTCCCTGTTCAGGTGTTAGGTTTATTCAACGTCACAGTTCGGTCCATGGTTACCAAAGACATGTGTTGCGCCATTGTACGTTCTATAAGAGATTACCTCTACTCACTTCATTGCATTCCACTTGTCAAGAACTGAATAGGTCTCCACCGAGCAATAGCGAGGAAGTGATGTTTGTTTTAGTGCCATCTTCTCTCATTCATAGTCATAGAATGTTTTTCGAGCACTTATTCACTAGTCAATCCCCTACCTTTTGAGGAATGCACATCGACGAAGTACGTTTGAAATGCGCTGATTTTGAGATGAGCATCACTGGCGATCCTCATCTGACCCCACATGATGCGAGGTGCTCTGCAGCTGCCAATATGATATTGGAGCTTGGGATGAAGGCGGAGGGAAAAGGACGAAATGATAACTGATGCAAAGTTGGTAGCTGGGAACTAGTAGGCACTGGGGCCAATATTCGTAAAGAGTGAGATAAAGCCACTTAGCTTTTTGTTGTTCTAATGTATGAATGTTATAATGATTTGTGTTGTATGAGTTTGTATTGTATTGCGTTGTGCACGTGCATGCTAACCATGTGCTCAAATGGATTATTTTTACCATTATTTTATTGAGTTTTCCTTTTTGGGGGAACTTGTTGAAACTTGCTTTTGGGTGGAATTTCACTTATGTGCATATGAGTGGGTTACATTTTCCCAAAATTCTAGCAATTTTTGGAAGGTTGCTTATTATTGCTAATTTAGCAATTGCATTCCTGTTTATCTTGATAGGTTTTGCGAGTGAGGCATTTTGGAGCTTGAATTTTAAAAATATCAAAAACAATAGTTTGAATTTTGAAAAAATCATACGTTTTTATACATATGTTCATATGGATGCATTCCACAAGTGTATAATGTTTCACGATGAAATATGTTAACATGTGAGCTAGACAAAAATGAAAATTTTGTGAATTTTTACTAGTGAACAATGCATGTACTGTTCACCATTATCAAAGTTATGAATTTGTTTTTCTTTGTAGTTCACTAGAAGTGTGGCAAATTTTGGCAAGTTATTTCGATATGAGTTCCACATTTCCATTACTCATCATGTTTAATTCTTATGAAGAAGGGGACAGCAGAAGTGTTGTCAATAATGGAGAAGTATAAGGAACCTAGCTCAAATATAATGGAAGCTGCCACTAACTTTCTCAGGCGATGATGGCAAAACCAAGAGCACTAACAGGATGGGATTGAACTTGAAGGAGGCACTTTCCCAATGCCATAAATGCATGGTAAGAAACCTTGTGCTGAACAGATGCATTGAATTTTTAAATGCAATCTATATCTTTGACACTTACCAATGCTGGAGCTTGATGAGATATGCTGTGATTGTGATTGGATGGCCCCTACATACATAGTAGTACATTCACTAGTAGATTGTATATGTAAGTACATTTACTCTTATCTCTTTTATTTTCCAAATGGACAAGCATTGGGTTCATGGACCATACAGGCACAATAATAAAGAATTCCATACAAATGGGTCTTCTGCCACATAATTCCTGACTAGCGTTTATTGAGTCGAATCTCTTTAATGTCCCCTTAGTATCATGCATTGAACTATTAGCTTACATGGTGTACTATGGTTAGCATGCCCAGGAAAAAGAATTTCCTAGTGGTCAGATATATAAACTACTTTTCTATGCCCTGTTCAGGTGTTAGGTTTATTCAACATCACGGTTCGGTCCATGGTTACCAAAGACATGCGTCGCGCCATTGTACGGTCTATAAGAGATCACCTCTACTAACTTCATTGCATTCCACTTGTCAAGAACTGAGCAGGTCTCCACCTTGCAATAACCAGGAACTGTTTTTGGTTTTCATGGCATCTTCTCACATTCAAAGTCACATATTGTTTTTTGAGAACTTATTCATCAGTCAATATCCTATCTTTTGAGGAATGCACGTCGGCAAAGTACGTTTGAAATGCCCTGATTTAGAGATGAGCATCACTGGCGATCCTCGTCCGACCCCACATGATGCAAGGTGCTCTAGAGCTGCCAATATGATACTGGAGCTTAGCAAGAAGGCGCATGAAAAAGGACAAAATGATAACTGATGCATAGTTGCTAGCTGGGAACTAGTAGGCGCTCGGGCGAATATTCATAAAGAGTGAAATAAAGCGACTTAGCTATTTGTTGTTCTGATGTATGAGTGTTATAATGATTTGTGTTGTATGAGTTTGTATTATATTGCGTTGTGGACGTGTGTGCTAACGATGTGCTCAAACGAATTATTTTTACTATTATTTTATTGAGTTTTCCTGTTTTGGCGGAACATGTTCAAACTTGCTTTTTGGTGGAATTTCACTTATGTGCATACGAGTGGGTTACATTTTCCCAAAATAGTAGCACTTTTCAGAAGGTTGCTTATTATTGCTAATTTAGCAATTGCATTCTTGTTTATCTTAATAGGTTTTGCGAGTGAGGGATTTTGGAGCTTGAATTTTCAAAATATCAAAAACCATAGTTTGAATTTTAAAAAATCATAGGTTTTTACACATGTGTTCATATAGATGCATTCCACAAGTGTATGATGTTTCACGATGAGATATGTTAACATGTGAGCTGCACAAAAATGAATTTTTTTGTGAATTTTTAATAGTGAACAATGCATGTACTGTTCACCATTATTAAAGCCGTGAATTCTTTTTTCTTTGTAGTTCACTAGAAGTGTGGCAAATTTTGGCAAGTTATTTATATATGAGTTCGACATTTCCATTACTCATCATGTTTAAACATAATGCAGAAGAGAAGATGACAGCAGAAGTGTTGTCAATAATGGAGAAATATAAGGAACCTAGCTCAAATATAATGAAAGCTGCCAATCTAACTTTCTCCGGCGATGATGGCAAAACCAAGAGCACTAACAGGATGGGAATTAACTTGAAGGAGGCACTTTCCCAACGCGATAAATGCATGGTAAGAAACCTTGTACTAAACGGATGCATTAAAATTTTAAATGCAATCTATATCTTTGACACTTGTCAATGCAGGAGCTTGATGACATATGGTGTTATTGTGATTGGATGGCCCCTAGATACACAGTAGTACCTTCACTAGCATATGGTATGTGTAAGTACATTCGCTCTTATCTCTTTAATTTTCCAAATGGACAAGCATTGGGTTCATGGACCATGTCGGCACAATAATAAAGAATTCCATACAAATGGGTCTTAGGCCACGTAATTCATGAGTTGCGTTTATTGAATGCAATTCCTATAGTGTCCCCTTAGTATCATGCACTGAAGTATTAGCATACATGGTGTACTATGCTTAGTGTGCTTGGGAAAAAGAATTTCCAAGTGATCAGATCTATAAACCACATGTCTATTCCCTATTCAGGTGTTAGGTTTATTCAACGTCACAGTTCGGTCCATGGTTACCAAAGACATGTGTTGCGCCATTGTACGTTCTATAAGAGATCACCTCTACTCACTTCATTGCATTCCACTTGTCAAGAACTGAATAGGTCTCCACCGAGCAATAGCGAGGAAGTGATGTTTGTTTTAGTGCCATCTTCTCTCATTCATAGTCATAGAATGTTTTTCGAGCACTTATTCACTAGTCAATCCCCTATCTTTTCAGGAATGCACATCGACGAAGTACGTTCGAAATGCGCTGATTTTGAGATGGGCATCACTGGCAATCCTCATCTGACCCCACATGATGCGAGGTGCTCTGCAGCTGCCAATATGATATTGGAGCTTGGGATGAAGGCGGAGGGAAAAGGACGAAATGATAACTGATGCAAAGTTGGTAGCTGGGAACTAGTAGGCGTTGGGGCCAATATTCGTAAAGAGTGAGATAAAGCCACTTAGCTATTTGTTGTTCTAATGTATGAATGTTATAATGATTTGTGTTGTATGAGTTTGTATTGTATTGCGTTGTGCACGTGCATGCTAACCATGTGCTCAAATGAATTATTTTTACCATTATTTTATTGAGTTTTCCTTTTTGGGGGAACTTGTTGAAACTTGCTTTTGGGTGGAACTTCACTTATGTGCATATGAGTGGGTTACATTTTCCCAAAATTCTAGCAATTTTTGGAAGGTTGCTTATTATTGCTAATTTAGCAATTGCATTCCTGTTTATCTTGATAGGTTTTGCGAGTGAGGCATTTTGGAGCTTGAATTTTAAAAATATCAATAACAATAGTTTGAATTTTGAAAAAATCATAGGTTTTTATACATATGTTCATATGGATGCATTCCACAAGTGTATAATGTTTCACGATGAAATATGTTAACATGTGAGCTACACAAAAATGAAAATTTTGTGAATTTTTAATAGTGAACAATGCATGTACTGTTCACCATTATCAAAGTTATGAATTTGTTTTTCTTTGTAGTTCACTAGAAGCGTGGCAAATTTTGGCAAGTTATTTCGATATGAGTTCCACATTTCCATTACTCATCATGTTTAATTATTATGAAGAAGAGGACAGCAGAAGTGTTGTCAATAATGGAGATGTATAAGGAACCTAGCTCAAATATAATGGAAGCTGCCAATCTAACTTTCTCAGGCGATGATGGCAAAACCAAGAGCACTAACAAGATGGGATTGAACTTGAAGGAGGCACTTTCCCAATGCCATAAATGCGTGGTAAGAAACATTGTGCTGAACAGATGCATTGAATTTTTAAATGCAATCTATATCTTTGACACTTATCAATGCTGGAGCTTGATGAGATATGCGGTGATTGTGATTGGATGGCCCCTACATACATAGTAGTACATTCACTAGTAGATTGTATATGTAAGTACATTTACTCTTATCTCTTTAATTTTCCAAATGGACAAGCATTGGGTTCATGGACCATACAGGCACAATAATAAAGAATTCCATACAAATGGGTCTTCTGCCACATAATTCCTGACTAGCGTTTATTGAATCGAATCTCTATAATGTCCCCTTAGTATCATGCATTGAACTGTTAGCTTACATGGTGTACTATGGTTAGCATGCCCAGGAAAAAGAATTTCCAAGTGGTCAGATATATAAACTACTTTTCTATGCCTTGTTCAGGTGTTAGGTTTATTCAACATCACCGTTCGGTCCATGGTTACCAAAGACATGCGTCGCGCCATTGTACGGTCTATAAGAGATCACCTCTACTAACTTCATTGCATTCCACTTGACAAGAACTGAGCAGGTCTCCACCTTGCAATAACCAGGAACTGTTTTTGGTTTTCATGGCATCTTCTCACATTCATAGTCACTGGCGATCTCACATTCATTGTTTTTTGAGAACTTATTCATCAGTCAATATCCTATCTTTTGAGGAATGCACGTCGGCGAAGTACGTTTGAAATGCCCTGATTTAGAGATGAGCATCACTGGCGATCCTCGTCCGACCCCACATGATGCAAGGTGCTCTGCAGCTGCCAATATGATACTGGAGCATGGCAAGAAGGCGGAGGAAAAAGGACAAAATGATAACTGATGGGTCTTGTCAATAATGGAGAAATATAAGGAACCCAGCTCAAATATAATGAAAGCTGCCAATCCAAATTTCTCAGGCGATGATGGCAAAACCAATAGCACTAACTGGATGGGAATGAACTTGAAGGTGGCACTTTGCCAACGCGATAAATGCATGGTAAGAAACCTTGTGCTAAACGAATGGATTGAATTTTTAAATGCAATCTATATCTTTGACACTTGCCAATGCTGGAGCTTGATGAGATCTGCTGTGATTGTGATTTAATGGCCCCTTAGATACCCAGTAGTACCTTCTCTAGCAGATGATATGTGTAAGTACATTTACTCTTATCTCTTTAATTTTCCAAATGGACAGGCATTGGGTTCATGGACCATATAGGCACAATAATAAAGAATTCCATACAAATGGGTCTTGTGAAACGTACATCCTCATTAGCATTTATTGATTCCAATCCCTATAGTGTCTCCTTAGTATCATGCATTGAATTGTTAGCATACATGGTGTACTATGCTTAGCATGCTCGGGCAGAAGAATTTTCAAGTGGTCAGCTCTAAAAACCACTTTTGAGATGAGCATCACTGGCGATCCTCGGTTTACTCAAGTGGACCATATAGGCACTATGCTTAGCATGCTGGGGCAAAAGAATTTTCATGGACCATATAGGCACTATGCTTAGCATGATTGGGAAAAATAATTTCCAAGTGGTCAGATGTATAAACCACTTGTCTATGCCCTGTTCAGGTGTTCGGTGTATTCAACGTCACGATTCGGTCCATGGTTACCAAAGACATGTGTCGCTCCATTATACGGTCTATAAGAGATCACCACTGCTCACTTCATTTTATTCCACTTGTCAAGAACTGGATAGGTCTCCACCTAGAAATAACGAGGAACTTATGTTTGTTTTAGTGTAATCCTTTCTCATTCATAGTCACAGATTATTTTTCGAGCACTTATTCACTAGTCAATCTCCTATCTTTCCAGGAATGCATGTCGGTGAAGTACATATGAAATGCCCTGATTTTGAGATGAGCATTGCTGGCGATCCTTGTCCGACTCGACATGATGCGAGGTGCTGTGCAACTGCCAATATTATACTGGAGCTTGGCAAGATGGCGGTGGAAAAAGGATAGAATGATAACTGAAAGTTTCTTGCTGGGAACTAGTAGGCGCTGGGGCCAATATTCGTAAAGAGTGAAATAAAGCCACTTAGTTATTTGTTGTTCTAATGTATTAATGTTATAATGATTTGTGTTGTATGAGTTTGTACTGTATTGCGTTGTGCACGTGTAACATCCCAAGATTCTAAATTTTGGAATGTTATAATAAATAGATAGATTTGATTTATTGTTTGATTGATTGAGTGAAATTGAGTGAAATTCGAAACTTTTTGAAAGTTAAAAGGACTTTCCCAAACTTTCATTTTTGCTTTTGTACTCTCCGTGAATTCAAATTCCTTTTCACCACAAAACCCTAGAGAGAAGATGACATGACTTCTTCCATTTATTTAAATGAAACGGGGTGTTTGAAAATATTTGAATTTCATTTGGGAAAATATTTCCAATTCTGAAACTTTATGCAACTCAATGATTTTCACGAGAGAAGATAAAATGACTTCTTCAAATTTTATGAAATATGAGATGGGAGTTTAAAAGGATCAAATTTAAACTCCTTTTGGAAATTATTTTCAATTTGGAGTTATTTGGGTTTTCTTCAAATTATTTTTCTTCAAAAATAAAATGTACGGAAAATAGGGTAACATGATTCCCTACAATAGAAAATTGGAGAAAAATTAATTTGAAATCATTTTGGTATTTTAAAATGATTTTTAGTGGGTTTTATTGAATCAGTAGCATTGTTTGATTCACTAGTGCAGAACCGGGCTTTAGCGCCGGTTCGTAAGGGCCTTTAGTGCCGGTTCCACAACCAGCACTAAAGAGTGGGGACTAAAGGTCCCCCTCCTTTAGTACCGGTTCATCACGAACCGGCGCTAAAGTGCCACCACGTGGCATGAGCCAGTCCCGGGTGCGTGCAGGACATTAGTACCGGTTGGTAACACCAACCGGTACTAAATGTTTGGGGGTGTTTTGGTATTAGTTTTTATTTTTCCTTTAATTTTGTGTTTTCAATTTAATTTAGTGATTATTTTAGTTGTTAAATAATTAGGTGAAATTACCGCAGATTAGTTTCGACTGGATGCATGTGGATCCTAGCTAAGTGATCAAGTATATGCCATATCCATATTATACTTGATCACTTATAATTAAGTGATCAAGTATAATATGGATATGGCATATACTTGATCACTTAGCTAGGATCCATCCAGCTGAAACTAATCTGCGGTTTCTTTTATAAATGATATAATAACTCATCATCATCTTCATCATATTAATAGAAAAACTCCTGCATCATATCATCAACAACAGTAAACTAGCTAGCTAAAAATCATCATAGTTGTCATTACCACTGTTTAATCATCATAGTCATTACCGCTATCTAATCAGCACCAACACTAGCTTAAAGAAAAAACATTCACTTTACCAGAAGCAAAGATATCATCGAGTTCAATATGGTCATCATATTATAAGCATTCATAACACCACAAAAGCAAATCGCCCTTTGAGATTAAGTTCAGGACGAAGAACACGGACATGAGAGGACAAAAGTACTAAGAGCATGAACTAGCTAAATCACTCCTGCTGCTCTCTCTCAAGTAAAATAGCATAGAACATGCATAGTCTCCTGATTCATCATACTGGAGCATGCAGATGAAGATGTCTCCTAATCGTGGGCTGCGCTTCTCATTGCTGCCCCCTAGTACTTCTCTGGGATCGTTAACGTTTTTTCTCCAATCTTTCACTATTAAGCATTCATCGCTTTTAGAAATCCTGAATGCACTCATGTGCAATGTAGGATATCTTGGCCGTAAGCTAACCATTGACATGTGACCTTTAGTCTCGATCCACTGAGGCACAACTGTCATCGGGAGTCCCTGTTGAAGAACATCGTATAGTAATTAACTTACTTAGCAATGAAAGTTTAGCAAAAAAATAATGTATGCAAAAGATGCACTGAGGACAAATAGTAAAAATCTTACCATCTTTCGTAAATAGATGTGACCGTAGTTCAATACGATCACTATTGGTCGCACGTTTTGAGTACTAACATTTCTAAGTACAGGAAGAAAATTTGTCTTATATATAACAGTATAAAGATCCTCAATCCATGAAACATAATGACTTATCTCCTCACAGTTTAGTTCAGCTCCGGGACAGTAGTAGGTCCTGTCTACCAAGCGCCGGACATGATTGCTTGAATGGAAATAAGCTGTCAATAGAAATTAGTTGTCAACTATTTTTGCATAAACAATATCAAAGACATAAATATGGTTGAGAAACTCACATAATGGTAGAACTGGAGGCGTCTGCACATCGACCCAGATGTCTCTATTACCTTCAATATCATCTTCCGGACGAATATCAAAGGTGATAACCATATCAGGCTCAAATGCATAAGCCTTGCATAGTGCTTGCCAAGTTTTGCATTCAAAATAGGTGTACGTGTCTACATTGTATAATTTCACGTTGAAAGTATAACCATGCTCGGTCGTCAGGTAAACTCTCTTTACCTCCATAGTTTCCATAGCACTAAAACCTATCTTATCCAAGACAAAAATTCTTGCATGGCAGGGGATGCGCTAGTAGAATAGTGAAAATTTAAAATTATAAGTTGAAGCAAATGAAGCATATATAAGTCATGCTTAATTATGAAAAAAGACTTGTCGTTGTGACTTACTGTATCCACTTCGAAGGTCTCATCCAGCTTGATGCTAAAGCGCCTATCATCAACAAGGAAATTTCTGTCGCACAGGCCGCGCTGGTCTTCACAGTATTCGCACTTAATGAAATCTTTTTCGTCGTCAGAAGACATTTCCTATGTTCATATAGGTGAAACATTAAACACTTACTAGTTCTATTAATTCAACTAATTCAACTACTTCTATTAGTTCAACTAGTTCTATTAATTGAACTAATTCAACTAAGCATGTAATAAAAATAAACTTGTTCTATTAATTTTCTTACTAAAATAAAGTAGCTAGTTCTATATAGTAATATTTTAATTAGATCATCAAATCTCAGATGTCTAAATTTTCTTACTAAAAATAAA
>NC_057808.1:404914174-404915692 GCF_018294505.1 Triticum aestivum
ACGGCGAGGACGGGCGGCGGGGCGGCAGGGCCGGCGAGGGTGGCGCGCGATGGGCGACGGCGCGGCAGCGGCGGCGATTTCGCGTGAAGAAGTTGGAGAAGAAGTGTGTCGATGAAACTGATTTTTTCGTAAGTGCCATATATATAGGAGGGGCCTTTAGTATCGGTTGGATCCACCAACCGGTACTAAAGGCCAATTTTCGCCAGGTCAAGCGGCGGGAAACGACCCCCTTTAGTACCGGTTTGTTGCTTGAACCGGTACTAAAGGCCCACGCATTAGTACCGGTTGGAGCCACCAACCGGTACTAATGGTTGTGCACTACCACCAGTGGTGCACAATGTTTAGTCCCACCTCGCCGAGCGAAGGGCAGCCGCACTGGTTTATAAACCCAGCCGCGGTTGCTCCTTCGAACTTCTCTATATAGCAGGCTTCTGGGCCTACCTTCGGCACGCTGCCCTGTGAGCCTGCTGGCCCTTCTGGGCCTATATTTGCAAACCCTAGGTCTGGCAGGCCCACTGGGCAGCGCCCCAACAATTTTTTATATAATTTTTTTCTATTTATTTCTGAGTAGTTTTTTTGCTGTATTTAGTTTCTTTGTGAATATAACAATTTTTATATAGTTTTTTCTTTTCTGCATTATTTATATTCTGCAATTTATTTTCGAGTAGATTTTTATATAGTTTTTGTCTTTTCTATTTTATTTAATTTCTGTTTTATTATGATGCATACTGAATGCAAAAATAGGCTGGAGTTCAAAAAAGTTTAAAAAACATTGAAGTGCCCATGTAACAGATGAGTTCTCGTCCGAAACCCTGATACTCCGAAAGAGATTGTCCAGTTTGTACACGAGGTGCGTCCATTTTTCGCCGTGACCCTCTCCACTCTTTTGCACATGCTATGCGGGTGAAATGATAATACCATGCCAAGTTCCAACATTTTCAGAGTTCATTTTGTAGTGATTTTCAATTTCACCGTCATTTAGCTCTCTAAACAAATCGGTAAATGACTGAAAAACAGCAAATGATGTCAGAACGTGTTGGAAATGGATGATGTCGCTTTGAATGATGCATACTGAACGCGAAAATAGGCTGGAGTTCAAAAAAGTTTAATAAATATTGAAGTGCCCGTCGAACCGATGAGTTCTCGTCCGAAACCCTGATACTCCGAAAGAGATTGTCCAGTTTGTACACGAGGTGCGTCCAGTTTTCGCCGTGACCCTCTCTACTCTTTTGCACATGCTATGCGGGTGAAATGATGATACCATGCCAAGTTCCAACATTTTCAGAGTTCATTTTGTAGTGATTTTCGATTTCACCGTCACATAGCTCTCTAAACAAATCGGTAAATGACTGAAAAACCGCAAATGATGTCAAAACGTGTTGGAAATTGATGACGCCGCTTTAAATGATGCATACTGAACGCAAAAATAGGATGGAGTTCAAAAAAGGTAAAAAAACATTGAAGTGCACGTGTAACATATGAGTTCCCGTCCGAAACCCTGATACTCCGAAAGAGATT
>NC_057808.1:404915702-404916945 GCF_018294505.1 Triticum aestivum
AAAAACATTGAAGTGCCCGTGTAACAGATGAATTCTCCTCCGAAACCCTGGTACTCCGAAAGAGATTGTCTAGTTTGTACACGAGGTGCGTCCAGTTTTCGCCGTGACCCTCTCTACTCTTTTGCAAATGCTATGCGGGTGAAATTATGATACCATGCCAAGTTCCAACACTTTCATAGTTCCTTTTGTAGTGATTTTCAATTTCACCGTCATTTAGCTCTCTAAACAAATCGGTATATGACTGAAAAATAGCAAATGATGTCAGAACGTGTTGGAAATTGATGACGTCGCTTTGAATGACGCATACTGAACGCAAAAATAGGCTGGAGTTCAAAAAAGTTTGAAAAACATTGAAGTGGCCCCGTAACAGATGAGTTCTCCACCGAAACCCTGGTACTCCGAAAGAGATTGTCTAGTTTGTACACGAGGTGCGTCCAGTTTTCGCCGTGACCCTCTCTACTCTTTTGCACATGCTATGCGGGTGAAATTATGATAACATGCCAAGTTCCAACATTTTGATAGTTCATTTTGTAGTGATTTTCAATTTCACCGTCATTTAGCTCTCTAAATAAATCCGTAAATGACTGAAAAATAGCAAATGATGTCAGAACGTGTTGGAAATTGATGACGTCGCTTTGAATGATGCATACTGAACGCAAAAATAGGCTGGACTTCAAAAAAGTTTAAAAAACATTGAAGTGCCCGTGTAACAGATGAGTTCTCGTCCGAAACCCTGATATTCCGAAAGAGATTGTCCAGTTTGTACACGAGGTGCGTCCAGTTTTCGCCGTGACCCTCTCTACACTTTTGCACATGCTATGCGGGTGAAATTATGATATCATGCCAAGTTCCAACATTTTCATAGTTCATTTTGTAGTGATTTTCAATTTCACCGTCATTTAGCTCTTTAAACAAATCGGTAAATGACTGAAAAACAGCAAATGATGTCAGAACGTGTTGGAAATTGATGACGTCGCTTTGAATGATGCATACTGAACTCAAAAATATGCTGGAGTTCAAAAAACTTTGAAAAACATTGAAGTGCCCGTGTAATAGATGAGTTCTCGTCCGAAACCCTGGTACTCCGAAAGAGATTGTCTAGTTTGTACACGAGGTGCGTCCAGTTTTCGCCGTGACCCTCTCTACTATTTTGCACATGCTATGCGGGTGAAATTATGATACCATGCCAAGTTCCAACATTTTCATAGTTCATTTTGTAGTGATTTTCAATTTCACCGTCATT
>NC_057808.1:404919853-404920730 GCF_018294505.1 Triticum aestivum
TTTGTAGTGATTTTCGATTTCACCGTCATTTAGCTCTCTAAACAAATCGCTAAATAACTGAAAAACCGCAAACGATGTCAGACCGTGTTGGAAATTGATGACATCGCTTTGAATGATGCATAATGAATGCAAAAATAGGCTGGAGTTCAAAAAAGTTTAAAAAACATTGAAGTGCCCGTGTAACAGATGAGTTCTCGTCCGAAACCCTGATACTCCGAAAGAGATTGTCCAGTTTGTACACGAGGTGCGTCCAGTTTTCGCCATGACCCTCTCTACTCTTTTGCACATGCTATGCGGGTGAAATTATGATACCATGCCAAGTTCCAACATTTTCAGAGTTCATTTTGTAGTGATATTCAATTTCACCGTCATTTCGCTCTCTAAACAAATCGGTAAATGACTGAAAAAAAGCAAATGATGTCAGAACGTGTTGGAAATTAATGACGTCGCTTTGAATGATCCATACTGAACGCAAAAATAGGCTGGAGTTCAAAAAAGTTTAAAAAACATTGAAGTGCTTGTGTAACAGATGAGTCCTCGTCCGAAACCCTGATACTCCGAAAGGGATTGTCTAGTTTGTACACGAGGTGCGTCCATTTTTCGCCGTGACCATCTCTACTCTTTTGCACATGCAATGCGAGTGAAATGATGATACCATGCCAAGTTCCAACATTTTCAGAGTTCATTTTGTAGTGATTTTCAATTTCGCCGTCATTTTGCTCTCTAAACAAATCGGTAATTGACTGAAAAACCGCAAATGATGTCAGAACGTGTTGGAAATTGATGACGTCGCTTTGAATGGTGCATACTGAACGCAAAAATAGGCTGGAGTTCAAAAAAGTTTGAAAAACATTGAAGTCCCGTGTAATAGATGAGT
>NC_057808.1:404920740-404921392 GCF_018294505.1 Triticum aestivum
CACATGCAATGCGAGTGAAATGATGATACCATGCCAAGTTCCAACATTTTCAGAGTTCATTTTGTAGTGATTTTCAATTTCGCCGTCATTTTGCTCTTTAAACAAATCGGTAATTGACTGAAAAACCGCAAATGATGTCAGAACGTGTTGGAAATTGATGACGTCGCTTTGAATGGTGCATACTGAACGCAAAAATAGGCTGGAGTTCAAAAAAGTTTGAAAAACATTGAAGTCCCGTGTAATAGATGAGTTCTCGTTCGAAACCTTGATACTCGGAAAGAGATTGTCTAGTTTGTACACGAGGTGCGTCCAGTTTTCGCCGTGAGCCTCTCTACTCTTTTGCACATGCTATGCGGGTGAAATTATGATACCATGCCAAGTTCCAACATTTTCAGAGTTCATTTTGTAGTGATTTTCAATTTCACCGTCATTTAGCTCTCTAAACAAATCGGTAAATAACTGAAAAACAGCAAATGATGTCAGAAGGCATTGGAAATTGATGATGTCGCTTTGAATGATGCATACTGAACGCAAAAATATGCTGGAGTTCAAAAAGTTTAAAAAACATTGAAGTGGCCGTGTAAAAGATGAGTTCTCGTCCGAAACCCTGATACTCGGAAAGAGATTGTCCAGTTTGTACACAAGGTGCGTC
>NC_057808.1:404921402-404922094 GCF_018294505.1 Triticum aestivum
TGAGTTCTCGTCCGAAACCCTGATACTCCGAAAGAGATTGTCTAGTTTGTACACCAGGTGCATCCAGTTTTCGCCGTGACCATCTCTACTCTTTTGCACATGCAATTCGGGTGAAATGATGATACCATGCCAAGTTCCAACATTTTCAGAGTTCATTTTGTAGTGATTTTCAATTTCACCGTCATTTTGCTCTCTAAACAAATCGGTAAATGACTGAAAACCGCAAATGATGTCAGAACATGTTGGAAATATATGACGTCGCTTTGAATGATGCATACTGAACGCAAAAATAGGCTGGAGTTCAAAAAAGTTTGAAAAACATTGAAGTGCCCATGTAACAGATGAGTTCTCGTCCGAAACCCTGATACTCCGAAAGAGATTGTCTAGTTTGTACATGAGGTGCGTCCAGTTTTCGCCGTGACCCTCTCTACTCTTTTGCACATGCTATGCGGGTGAAATTATGATACCATGCCAAGTTCCAACATTTTCAGAGTTCATTTGGTAGTGATTTTCAATTTCACCGTCATTTAGCTCTCTAAACAAATCGGTAAATGACTGAAAAACAGCAAATGATGTCAGAACGGGTTGGAAATTGATGATGTCGCTTTGAATGATGCATACTGAACACAAAAATAAGCTGCAGTTCAAAAAAGTTAAAAAAACATTGATGTGCCCGTGTAACAGATGAGTTC
>NC_057808.1:404922104-404923285 GCF_018294505.1 Triticum aestivum
CGTCATTAAGCTCTCTAAACAAATCGGTAAATGACGGAAAAACAGCAAAAGATGTCAGAACGCGTTGGAAATTGATGACGTTGCTTTGAATGATGCATACTGAACGCAATAATAGGCTGGAGTTCAAAAAAGTTAAAAAAACATTGAAGTGCCCGTGTAACAGATGAGTTCTCGTCCGAAACCGTGATATTCCGAAAGAGGTTGTCCAGTTTGTACACGAGGTGTGTCAGTTTTCGCCGTGACCCTCTCTACTCTTTTGCACATGCTATGGGGGTGAAATGATGATACCATGCCAAGTTCCAACATTTCCAGAGTTCATTTTGTAGTGATTTTCAATTTCACCGTCATTTAGCTCTCTAAACAAATCGGTAAATGACTGAAAAACCGCAAATGATGTCAGAACGTGTTGGAAATTGATGACGTCGCTTTGAATGATGCATACTGAACGCAGAAATAGGCTGGAGTTCAAAAAAGTTTGAAAAACATTGAAGTGGCCGTGTAACACATGAGTTCTCGTCCGAAACCCTGATACTCCGAAAGAGATTGTCCAGTTTGTACACGAGGTGCGCCCAGTTTTCGCCGTGACCCTCTCTACTCTTTTGCACATGCTATGCGGGTGAAATTATGATACCATGCCAAGTTTCAACATTTTCAGAGTTCATTTTGTAGTGATTTTCAATTTCACCGTCATTTAGTTCCCTAAACAAATCGGTAAATGACTGAAAAACAGCAAATGATGTCAGAACGTATTGGAAATTGATGACATCGCATTGAATGATGCATACTGAATGCGAAAATAGGCTGGAGTTCAAAAAAGTTTGAAAAACATTGAAGTGCCCTTGTAACAGATGAGTTCTCGTCCGAAACCCTGATATTCCGAAAGAGATTGTCCAGTTTGTACACGAGGTGCGTCCAGTTTTCGCCGTGACCCTCTCTACTCTTTTGCACATGCTATGCGGGTGAAATTATGATACCATGCCAAGTTCCAACATTTTCAGAGTTCATTTTGTAGTGATTTTCAATTTCACCGTCATTTAGCTCTCTAAACAAATCGGTAAATGACTGAAAAATAGCAAATGATGTCAGAACGTGTTGGAAATTGATGACGTCACTTTGAATGATGCATACTGAACGCAAAAATATGCTGGAGTTCAAAAAAGTTTGACAAACATTGAAGTGCC
>NC_057808.1:404923295-404924053 GCF_018294505.1 Triticum aestivum
TAGTGATTTTCGATTTCACCGTCATTTAGCTCTCTAAACAAATCGCTAAATAACTGAAAAACCGCAAACGATGTCAGAACGTGTTGGAAATTGATGACGTCGCTTTGAATGATGCATAATGAATGCAAAAATAGGCTGGAGTTCAAAAAAGTTTAAAAAACATTGAAGTGCCCGTGTAACAGATGAGTTCTCGTCCGAAACCCTGATACTCCGAAAGAGATTGTCCAGTTTGTACACGAGGTGCGTCCAGTTTTCGCCGTGACCCTCTCTACTCTTTTGCACATGCTATGCGGGTGAAATTATGATACCATGCCAAGTTCCAACATTTTCAGAGTTCATTTTGTAGTGATATTCAATTTCACCGTCATTTAGCTCTCTAAACAAATCGGTAAATGACTGAAAAAAAGCAAATGATGTCAGAACGTGTTGGAAATTAATGACATCGCTTTGAATGATGCATACTGAACGCAAAAATAGGCTGGAGTTCAAAAAAGTTTAAAAAACATTGAAGTGCTTGTGTAACAGATGAGTCCTCGTCCGAAACCCTGATACTCCGAAAGGGATTGTCTAGTTTGTACACGAGGTGCGTCCATTTTTCGCCGTGACCATCTCTACTCTTTTGCACATGCAATGCGAGTGAAATGATGATACCATGCCAAGTTCCAACATTTTCAGAGTTCATTTTGTAGTGATTTTCGATTTCACCGTCATTTAGCTCTCTAAACAAATCGCTAAATAACTGAAAAACCGCAAACGAT
>NC_057808.1:404924063-404924558 GCF_018294505.1 Triticum aestivum
TGAATGATGCATACTGAACGCAAAAATAGGCTGGAGGTCAAAAAAGTTTGAAAAACATTGAAGTGGCCGTGTAACACATGAGTTCTCGTCCGAAACGTTGATACTCCGAAAGAGATTGTCCAGTTTGTACACGAGGTGCGTCCAGTTTTCGCTGTGACCCTCTCTACTCTTTTGCACATTCTATGGGGGTGAAATGATGATACCATGCCAAGTTCCAACATTTTCAGAGTTAGTTTTGTAGTGATTTTCAATTTCACCGTCATTTAGCTCTCTAAACAAATCGGTAAATGACTGAAAAACCGCAAATGATGTCAGAACGTGTTGGAAATTGATGACGTCGCTTTGAATGATGCATACTGAACGCAAAATAGGCTGGAGTTCAAAAAAGTTTAAAAAACATTGAAGTGCCCATGTAACAGATGAGTTCTCGTCCGAAACCCTGATATTCCGAAAGAGGTTGTCCAGTTATTACACGAGGTGCGTCCAATTATCGCC
>NC_057808.1:404924568-404925243 GCF_018294505.1 Triticum aestivum
GTTTTCGCCGTGACCCTCTCTACTCCTTTGCACATGCTATGCGGGTGAAATGATGATACCATGCCAAGTTCCAACATTTCCAGAGTTCATTTTGTAGTGATTTTCAATTTCACCGTCATTTAGCTCTCTAAACAAATCGGTAAATGACTGAAAAACATCAAATGATGTCAGAACGTGTTGGAAATTGATGATGTCTCTTTGAATGATGCATACTGAACGCAAAAATAGGCTGGAGTTCAAAAAAGTTTAAAAACATTGAAGTGCCCGTGTAACAGATGAGTTCTCGTCCGAAACCCTGATACTCCGAAAGAGATTGTCCAGTTTGTACACGAGGTGCGTCCAGTTTTCGCCGTGACCCACTCTACTCTTTTGCACGTGCTATGCGGGTGTAATTATGATACCATGCCAGGTTCCAACATTTTCAGAGTTCATTTTGTAGTGATTTTCAATTTCACCGTCATTTAGCTCTCTAAACAAATCGGTAAATGACTGAAAAACAGCAAATGATGTCAGAGCGTGTTGGAAATTGATGACGTCGCTTTGAATGATGCATACTGAACGCATAAATTGGCTGTAGTTCCAAAAAGTTTGAAAAACATTGAAGTGCCCGTGTAACACATGAGTTCTCGTCCGAAACACTGATACTCCGAAAGAGATTGTCCAATTTGTACACGA
>NC_057808.1:404925253-404925861 GCF_018294505.1 Triticum aestivum
AGTTCATTTTGTAGTGATTTTCAATTTCACCGTCATTTAGCTCTCTAAACAAATCGGTAAATGACTGAAAAACAGCAAATGATGTCAGAACGGGTTGGAAATTGATGATGTCGCTTTGAATGATGCATACTGAACGCAAAAATAAGCTGCAGTTCAAAAAAGTTAAAAAAACATTGATGTGCCCGTGTAACAGATGAGTTCTCGTCCGAAACCCTGATACTCGGAAAGAGATTGTCTAGTTTGTACACAAGGTGCGTCCAGTTTTCGCCGTGACCCTCTCTACTCTTTTGCAGATGCTATGCGGGTGAAATGATGATACCATGCCAAGTTCCAATATTTTCAGAGTTCATTTTGTAGTGATTTTCCATTTCACCGTCATTTAGCTCTCTAAACAAATCGGTAAATGACGGAAAAACAGCAAATGATGTCAGAACGTGTTGGAAATTGATGACGTCGCTTTGAATGATGCATACTGAACGCAAAATAGGCTGGAGTTCAAAAAAGTTTAAAAAACATTGAAGTGCCCGTGTAACAGATGAGTTCTCGTCCGAAACCCTGATATTCCGAAAGAGGTTGTCCAGTTATTACACGAGGTGCGTCCAGTTTTC
>NC_057808.1:404925961-404926505 GCF_018294505.1 Triticum aestivum
TGAAATGATGATACCATGCCAAGTTCCAACATTTCCAGAGTTCATTTGGTAGTGATTTTCAATTTCACCGTCATTTAGCTCTCTAAACAAATCGGTAAATGACTGAAAAACCGCAAATGATGTCAGAACGTGTTGGAAATTGATGACGTCGCTTTGAATGATGCATACTAAACGCAAAAATAGGCTGGAGGTCAAAAAAGTTTGAAAAACATTGAAGTGGCCGTGTAACACATGAGTTCTCATCCGAAACGTTGATACTCCGAAAGAGATTGTCCAGCTTGTACACGAGGTGCGTCCAGTTTTCGCCGTGACCCTCTCTACTCTTTTGCACATGCTATGCGGGTGAAATTATGATACCATGCCAAGTTCCAACATTTTCAGAGTTAGTTTTGTAGTGATTTTCAATTTCACCGTCATTTAGCTCTCTAAACAAATCGGTAAATGACTGAAAAATAGCAAATGATGTCAGAACATGTAGTAAATTGATGACGTCGCTTTGAATGATGCATACTGAACGCAAAAATAGGCTGGAGTTCAAAAAAGT
>NC_057808.1:404926515-404926759 GCF_018294505.1 Triticum aestivum
GTGACCCTCTCTACTCTTTTGCACATGCTATGCGGGTGAAATTATGATACCATGCCAAGTTCCAACATTTTCAGAGTTCATTTTGTAGTGATTTTCAATTTCACCGTCATTTAGCTCTCTAAACAAATCGGTAAATGACTGAAAAACAGCAAATGATGTCAGAACGGGTTGGAAATTGATGATGTCGCTTTGAATGATGCATACTGAACACAAAAATAAGCTGCAGTTCAAAAAAGTTAAAAAA
>NC_057808.1:404926769-404927493 GCF_018294505.1 Triticum aestivum
ATACCATGCCAAGTTCCAACATTTTCAGAGTTAGTTTTGTAGTGATTTTCAATTTCACCGTCATTTAGCTCTCTAAACAAATCGGTAAATGACTGAAAAATAGCAAATGATGTCAGAACATGTAGTAAATTGATGACGTCGCTTTGAATGATGCATACTGAACGCAAAAATAGGCTGGAGTTCAAAAAAGTTTAAAAAACATTGAAGTGCCCGCGTAACAGATGAGTTCTCGTCCGAAACCCTGATACTCCGAAAGAGATTGTCCAGTTTGTACACTAGGTGCATCCAGTTTTCGCCGTGACCATCTCTACTCTTTTGCACATGCTATGCGGGTGAAATTATGATACCATGCCAAGTTCCAACATTTTCAGAGTTCATTTTGTAGTGATTTTCAATTTCACCGTCATTTAGCTCTCTAAACAAATAGGTAAATGACAGAAAAACAGCAAATGATGTCAGAACGTATTGGAAATTGATGACATCGCTTTGAATGATGCATACTGAACGCCAAAATAGGCTGGAGTTCAAAAATGTTTAAAAAACATTGAAGTGCCCGTGTAACAGACGAGTTCTCGTCCGAAACCCTGATATTCCGAAAGAGGTTGTCCAGTTATTACACGAGGTGCGTCCAGTTTTCGGCGTGACCCTCTCTACTCTTTTGCACATTCTATGGGGGTGAAATAATGATACCATGCCAAGTTCCAACATTTCTAGAGTTCATTTG
>NC_057808.1:404932377-404932893 GCF_018294505.1 Triticum aestivum
ATGCGGGTGAAATGATGATACCATGCCAAGTTCCAACATTTTCAGAGTTCATTTTGTAGTGATTTTCAATTTCACCGTTATTTAGCTCTCTAAACAAATCGGTAAATGAGTGAAAACAGCACATGATGTCAGAACATGTTGGAAATTGGTGACGTCGCTTTGAATGGTGCATACTGAACGCAAAAATAGGCTGGAGTTCCAATAAGTTTAAAAAACATTGAAGTGCCCGTGTAATAGATGAGTTCTCGTCCGAAACCCTGATACTCCGAAAGAGATTGTCCAGTTTGTACACGAGGTGCGTCCAGTTTTCGCCGTGACCCTCTCTACTCTTTTGCAGATGCTATGCGGGTGAAATGATGATACCATGCCAAGTTCCAACATTTTCCGAGTTCATTTTGTAGTGATTTTTAAATTCACCGTCATTTAGCTCTCTAAGCAAATCAGTAAATGACTGAAAAACAGCAAATGATGTCAGAACGTGCTGGAAATTGATGACGTCGCTTTGAATGATGCATA
>NC_057808.1:404932905-404933606 GCF_018294505.1 Triticum aestivum
GCCGTGACCCTCTCTACTCTTTTGCAGATGCTATGCGGGTGAAATGATGATACCATGCCAAGTTCCAATATTTTCAGAGTTCATTTTGTAGTGATTTTCAATTTCACCGTCATTTAGCTCTCTAAACAAATCGGTAAATGACTGAAAAACAGCAAATGAAGTCAGAACGTCTTGGAAATTGACGACGTCGCATTGAATGATGCATACTGAACGCAAAAATAGGCTGGAGTTCAAAAAAGTTTAAAAAACATTAAACTGCCAGTGTAACAGATGAGTTCTCGTCCGAAACCCTGATATTCCGGAAGAGGTTGTCCAGTTATTACACGAGGTGCGTCCAGTTTTCGGCGTGACCTTCTCTACTCTTTTGCACTTTCTATGGGGTGAAATGATGATACCATGCCAAGTTCCAACATTTTCAGAGTTCATTTTGTAGTGATTTTCAATTTCACCGTCATTTAGCTCTCTAAACAAATCGGTAAATGACTTAAAAATAGCAAATGATGTCAGAACGTGTTGGAAATTGATGACGTCGCTTTGAATGATGCATACTGAACGCAAAAATATGCTGGAGTTCAAAAAAGTTTGAAAAACATTGAAGTGGCCGTGTAACACATAAGTTCTCGTCCGAAACGTTGATACTCCGAAAGAGATTGTCCAGTTTGTACACGAGGTGCGTCCAGTTTTCGCCGTGACCCTCTCTA
>NC_057808.1:404941902-404942999 GCF_018294505.1 Triticum aestivum
TTGCACATGCTATGCGGGTGAAATTATGATACCATGCCAAGTTCCAACATTTCCAGAGTTCATTTTGTAGTGATTTTCAATTTCACCGTCATTTAGCTCTCTAAACAAATCGGTAAATGACTGAAAAACAGCAAATGATGTCAGAACGTGTTGGAAATTGATGACATCACTTTGAATGATGCATACTGAACGCAAAAATAGGCTGGAGTTCAAAAAAGTTTAAAAACAGCAAATGATGTCAGAACGTGTTGGAAATTGATGACGTCGCTTTGAAAGATGCATACTGAACGCAAAAATATGCTGGAGTTCAAAAAAGTTTGATAAACATAGAAGTGCCCGTGTAACAGATGAGTTCTCGTCCGAAACCCTGGTACTCCGAAAGAGATTGTCCAGTTTGTACACGAGGTGCTACCAGTTTTCGCCGTGACCCTCTCTACTCTTTTGCACATGCTATGCGGGTGAAATTATGATACAATGCCAAGATCCAACATTTTCAGAGTTCATTTTGTAGTGATTTTCAATTTCACCGTCATTTAGCTCTCTAAACATATCGGTAAATGACTGAAAAACCGCAAATGATGTCAGAACGTGTTGGAAATTAATGACGTTGCATTGAATGATGCATACGGAACACAAAAAGAGGCTGGAGTTCAAAAAATTATAAAAACATTGAAGTGCCCATGTAACAGATGAGTTCTCGTCCGAAACCCTGATATTCCAAAAGATATTGTCCAGTTTGTACACGAGGTGCGTACAGTTTTCGCCGTGACCATCTCTACTCTTTTCCACATGCTATGTGGGTGAAATGATGATACCATGTCAAGTTCCAACATTTTCAGAGTTCATTTTGTAGTGATTTTCAATTTGACTCTCGTTTAGCTCTCTAAACAAATCGGTAAATGAATGAAAAACAGCAAATGATGTCAGAACATGTTGGAAATTGATAACGTCGCTTTGAATGATGCATACTGAACGCAAAAATAGGCTGCAGTTCAAATTTTTTGAAAAACATTGAAGTGCCCGTGTAACACATGAGTTCTCGTCCGAAACCCTGATACTCCGAAAGAGATTGTCCAGTTTGTACACGAGTTGCGTCC
>NC_057808.1:404944190-404945458 GCF_018294505.1 Triticum aestivum
CCAGTTTGTACACGACGTGCGTACAGTTTTCGCCGTGACCATCTCTACTCTTTTGCACATGTTATGTGGGTGAAATGATGATACCATGCCAAGTCCCAACATTTTCATAGTTCATTTTGTAGTGATTTTAAATTTCACCGTCGTTTAGCTCTCTAAACAAATCGGTAAATGACTGAAAAACAGCAAATGATGTCAGAACATGTTGGAAATTGATGTCGTCGCTTTGAATGATGCATACTGAACGCAAAAATAGGCTGGAGTTCAATTTTTTTTGAAAAACATTGAAGTGCCCGTGTAACACATGAGTTCCCGTTCGAAACCCTGATACTCCGAAAGAGATTGTCCAGTTTGTACACGAGTTGCGTCCAGTTTTCGCCGTGACCCTCTCTACTCTTTTGCACATGCTATGCGGGTGAAATTATGATACCATGCCAAGTTCCAACATTTCCAGAGTTCATTTTGTAGTGATTTTCAATTTCACCGTCATTTAGCTCTCTAAACAAATCGGTAAATGACTGAAAAACAGCAAATGATGTCAGAACGTGTTGGAAATTGATGACATCACTTTGAATGATGCATACTGAACCCAAAAATAGGCTGGAGTTCAAAAAAGTTTAAAAACAGCAAATGATGTCAGAACGTGTTGGAAATTGATGACGTCGCTTTGAAAGATGCATACTGAACGCAAAAATATGCTGGAGTTCAAAAAAGTTTGATAAACATTGAAGTGCCCGTGTAACAGATGAGTTCTCGTCCGAAACCTTGGTACTCCGAAAGAGATTGTCCAGTTTGTACACGAGGTGCTACCAGTTTTCGCCGTGACCCTCTCTACTCTTTTGCACATGCTATGCGCGTGAAATTATGATACCATGCCAAGATCCAACATTTTCAGAGTTCATTTTGTAGTGATTTTCAATTTCACCGTCATTTAGCTCTCTAAACAAATCGGTAAATGACTGAAAAACCGCAAATGATGTCAGAACGTGTTGGAAATTGATGACGTTGCATTGAATGATGCATACTGAACGCAAAAAGAGGCTGGAGTTCAAAAAATTATAAAAACATTGAAGTGCCCATGTAACAGATGAGTTCTCGTCCGAAACCCTGATATTCCAAAAGAGATTGTCCAGTTTGTACACGACGTGCGTACAGTTTTCGCCGTGACCATCTCTACTCTTTTGCACATGTTATGTGGGTGAAATGATGATACCATGCCAAGTCCCAACATTTTCATAGTTCATTTTGTAGTGATTTTAAATTTCACCGTC
>NC_057808.1:404945558-404946369 GCF_018294505.1 Triticum aestivum
CAAATGATGTCAGAACGTGTTGGAAACTGGTGACGTCGCTTTGAATGATGCATACTGAACGCAAAAATAGGCTGGAGTTTAAAAAAGTTTAAAAAACATTGAAGTGCCCGTGTAACAGTTGAGTTCTCGTCCGAAACCCTTATACTCCGAAAGAGATTGTCCAGTTTGTACACGAGTTGCGTCTAGTTTTCGCCGTGACCCTCTCTACTCTTGTGCACATGCTATGCGGGTGAAATGATGATACCGTGCCAAGTTCCAACATTTCCAGAGTTCATTTTGTAGTGATTTTCAATTTCACCGTCATTTAGCTCTCTAAACAAATCGGTAAATGACTGAAAAACAGCAAATGATGTCAGAACGTGTTGGAAATTGATGACATCACTTTGAATGATGCATACTGAACGCAAAAATAGGCTGGAGTTCAAAAAAGTTTAAAAACAGCAAATGATGTCAGAACGTGTTGGAAATTGATGACGTCGCTTTGAAAGATGCATACTGAACGCAAAAATATGCTGGAGTTCAAAAAAGTTTGATAAACATTGAAGTGCCCGTGTAACAGATGAGTTCTTGTCCAAAACCCTGGTACTCCGAAAGAGATTGACCAGTTTGTACACGAGGTGCCACCAGTTTTCGCCGTGACCCTCTCTACTCTTTTGCACATGCTACGCGGGTGAAATTACGATACCATGCCAAGATCCAACATTTTCAGAGTTCATTTTGTAGTGATTTTCAATTTCACCGTCGTTTAGCTCTCTAAACAAATCGGTAAATGACTGAAAAACAGCAAATGATGTCAGAACATGTTGGAAAT
>NC_057808.1:404949068-404949650 GCF_018294505.1 Triticum aestivum
ATACTCCGAAAGATATTGTCCAGTTTGTACACGAGGTGCGTCCAGTTTTCGCCGTGACCGTCTCTACTCTTTTGCACATGCTATGCGGGTGAAATTAAGATACCATGCCAAGTTCCAACATTTTCAGAGTTCATTTTGTAGTGATTTTCAATTTCACCGTCATTTAGCTCTCTAAACAAATCGGTAAATGACTGAAAAATAGCTAATGATGTCAGAACGTGTTGGAAATTGATGAAGTCGCTTTGAATGATGCATACTGAACGCAAACATAGGCTGGAGTTCAAAAAAGTTTAAAAAACATTGAAGTGCCCGTGTAACAGATGAGTTCTCGTCCGAAACCCTGATATTCCGAAAGAGATTCTCCAGTTTGTACACGAGGTGCGTCCAGTTTTCGCCGTGACCCTCTCTACTCTTTTGCACATGTTATGCGGGTGAAATGATGATACCATGCCAAGTTCCAACATTTTCAGAGTTCATTTTGTAGTGATTTTCAATTTCACCGTCGTTTAGCTCTCTAAACAAATCGGTAAATGACTGAAAAACAGCAAATGATGTCAGAACATGTTGGAAATTGATGACGTC
>NC_057808.1:404950280-404952647 GCF_018294505.1 Triticum aestivum
GCAAATGATGTCAGAACGTGTTGGAAACTGGTGACGTCGCTTTGAATGATGCATACTGAACGCAAAAATAGGCTGGAGTTTAAAAAAGTTTAAAAAACATTGAAGTGCCCGTGTAACAGTTGAGTTCTCGTCCGAAACCCTTATACTCCGAAAGAGATTGTCCAGTTTGTACACGAGTTGCGTCTAGTTTTCGCCGTGACCCTCTCTACTCTTGTGCACATGCTATGCGGGTGAAATGATGATACCATGCCAAGTTCCAACATTTCCAGAGTTCATTTTGTAGTGATTTTCAATTTCACCGTCATTTAGCTCTCTAAACAAATCGGTAAATGACTGAAAAACAGCAAATGATGTCAGAACGTGTTGGAAATTGATGACATCACTTTGAATGATGCATACTGAACGCAAAAATAGGCTGGAGTTCAAAAAAGTTTAAAAACAGCAAATGATGTCAGAACGTGTTGGAAATTGATGACGTCGCTTTGAAAGATGCATACTGAACGCAAAAATATGCTGGAGTTCAAAAAAGTTTGATAAACATTGAAGTGCCCGTGTAACAGATGAGTTCTTGTCCAAAACCCTGGTACTCCGAAAGAGATTGACCAGTTTGTACACGAGGTGCTACCAGTTTTCGCCGTGACCCTCTCTACTCTTTTGCACATGCTATGCGGGTGAAATTACGATACCATGCCAAGATCCAACATTTTCAGAGTTCATTTTGTAGTGATTTTCAATTTCTCCGTCATTTAGCTCTCTAAACAAATCGGTAAATGACTGAAAAACCGCAAATGATGTCAGAACGTGTTGGAAACTGGTGACGTCGCTTTGAATGATGCATACTGAACGCAAAAATAGGCTGGAGTTTAAAAAAGTTTAAAAAACATTGAAGTGCCCGTGTAACAGTTGAGTTCTCGTCCGAAACCCTTATACTCCGAAAGAGATTGTCCAGTTTGTACACGAGTTGCGTCTAGTTTTCGCCGTGACCCTCTCTACTCTTGTGCACATGCTATGCGGGTGAAATGATGATACCATGCCAAGTTCCAACATTTCCAGAGTTCATTTTGTAGTGATTTTCAATTTCACCGTCATTTAGCTCTCTAAACAAATCGGTAAATGACTGAAAAACAGCAAATGATGTCAGAACGTGTTGGAAATTGATGACATCACTTTGAATGATGCATACTGAACGCAAAAATAGGCTGGAGTTCAAAAAAGTTTAAAAACAGCAAATGATGTCAGAACGTGTTGGAAATTGATGACGTCGCTTTGAAAGATGCATACTGAACGCAAAAATATGCTGGAGTTCAAAAAAGTTTGATAAACATTGAAGTGCCCGTGTAACAGATGAGTTCTTGTCCAAAACCCTGGTACTCCGAAAGAGATTCACCAGTTTGTACACGAGGTGCTACCAGTTTTCGCCGTGACCCTCTCTACTCTTTTGCACATGCTATGCGGGTGAAATTACGATACCATGCCAAGATCCAACATTTTCAGAGTTCATTTTGTAGTGATTTTCAATTTCTCCGTCATTTAGCTCTCTAAACAAATCGGTAAATGACTGAAAAACCGCAAATGATGTCAGAACGTGTTGGAAATTGATGACGTTGCATTGAATGATGCATACTGAATGCAAAAAGAGGCTCGAGTTCAAAAAATTATAAAAACATTGAAGTGCCCATGAACAGATGAGTTCTCGTCCGAAACCCTGATATTCCAAAAGAGATTGTCCAGTTTGTACACGAGGTGCGTACAGTTTTCGCCGTGACCATCTCTACTCTTTTGCACATGCTATGTGGTTGAAATGATGATACCATGCCAAGTTCCAACATTTTCAGAGTTCATTTTGTAGTGATTTTCAATTTCATCGTCGTTTAGCTCGCTAAACAAATCGGTAAATGACTGAAAAACAGCAAATGATGTCAGAACGTGTTGGAAATTGATGACATCACTTTGAATGATGCATACTGAACGCAAAAATAGGCTGGAGTTCAAAAAAGTTTAAAAACAGCAAATGATGTCAGAACGTGTTGGAAATTGATGACGTTGCATTGAATGATGCATACTGAACGCAAAAAGAGGCTCGAGTTCAAAAAATTATAAAAACATTGAAGTGCCCATGAACAGATGAGTTCTCGTCCGAAGCCCTGATATTCCAAAAGAGATTGTCCAGTTTGTACACGAGGTGCTACCAGTTTTCGCCGTGACCCTCTCTACTCTTTTGCACATGCTATGTGGTTGAAATGATGATACCATGCCAAGTTCCAACATTTTCAGAGTTCATTTTGTAGTGATTTTCAATTTCACCGTCATTTAGCTCTCTAAACAAATCGGTAAATGACTGAAAAACCGCAAATGATGTCAGAACGT
>NC_057808.1:404955191-404955720 GCF_018294505.1 Triticum aestivum
CAATTTCACCGTCATTTAGCTCTCCAAACAAATCGGTAAATGACTGAAAAACAGCAAATGATGTCAGAACGTGTTGGAAATTGATGATGTCGCTATGAATGATGCATACTAAACGCAAAAATAAGCTGGAGTTCAAAAAAGTTTAAAAAACATTGAAGTGCCAGTTTAACAGATGAGTTCTCGTCCGAAACTCTGATACTCCGAAAGAGATTGTCCAGTTTGTACACGAGGTGCGTCCAGTTTTCGCCGTGACCATCTCTACTCTTTTGCACATGCTATGCGGGTGAAATGATGATACCATGCCAAGTTCCAACATTTTCAGAGTTTATTTTGTAGTGATTTTCAATTTCACCGTCATTTAGCTCTCTAAACAAATCGGTAAATGACTGAAAAACATTAAATGATGTCAGAACGTGTTGGAAATTGATGACTTCGCTTTGAATGATGCATACCAAACGTAAAAATAGGCTGGAGTTCAAAAAAGTTTGAAAAACATTCAAGTGCCCGTGTAACAGATGAGTTCTCGTCC
>NC_057808.1:404956706-404957235 GCF_018294505.1 Triticum aestivum
ATTTTCAGAGTTCATTTTGTAGTGATTTTCAATTTCACCGTCATTTAGCTCTCTAAATAAATCGGTAAATGACTGAAAAATAGCAAATGCTGTCAGAACGTGTTGGAAATTGATGACGTCGCTTTGAATGATGCATACTGAACGCAAAAATAGGCTGCAGTTCAAAAAAGTTTAAAAAACATTCAAGTGCCCGTGTAACAGATGAGTTCTCATCCGACACCCTGATACTCCGAAAGAGATAGTCCAGTTTGTACACGAGGTGCGTCCAGTTTTCGCCGTGACCCTCTCTACACTTTTGCACATGCTATGCGGGTGAAATGATGATACCATGCCAAGTTCCAACATTTTCAGAGTTCATTTTGTAGTGATTTTCAATTTCACCGTCATTTAGCCCTCTAAATAAATCGGTAAATGACTAAAAAATAGCCAATGATGTCCGAACGTGTTGGAAATTGATGACGTCACTTTGAATGATGCACACTGAAAGGAAAAATAGGCTGGAGTTCAAAAAAGTTTGAAAACATTGAAG
>NC_057808.1:404957245-404958373 GCF_018294505.1 Triticum aestivum
GTAGTGATTTTCAATTTCACCGTCATTTAGCTCTCTAAAGAAATCGGTAAATGACTAAAAAATAGCCAATGATGTCCGAACGTGTTGGAAATTGATGACGTCGCTTTGAATGATGCACACTGAAAGGAAAAATAGGCTGGAGTTCAAAAAAGTTTGAAAACATTGAAGTGCCCGTGTAACAGATGAGTTCTCATCCGAAACCCTGATACTCCGAAAGAGATTGTCCAGTTTGTACACGAGGTGCGTCCAATTTCGCCGTGACCCTCTCTACTCTTTTGCACATGCTATGCGGGTGAAATGATGATACCATGCCAAGTTCCAACATTTTCAGAGTTCATTTTGTAGTGATTTTCAATTTCACCGTCATTTAGCTCTCTAAACAAATCGGTAAATGACTGAAAAACAGCAAATGATGTCAGAACGTGTTGGAAAATGATGACGTCGCTTTGAATGATACACACTGAACGCAAAAATAGGCTGGAGTTCAAAAAAGTTTAAAAAACATTGAAGTGCCCGTGTAACAGATGAGTTCTTGTCCGAAGCCCTGATACTCCGAAAGAGATTGTCTAGTTTATACACGAGGTGCGTCCAGTTTTCGCCGTGACCCTCTCTACTGTTTTCCACATGCTATGCGGGTGAAATGATGATACCATGCCAAGTTCCAACATTTTCAGAGTTCATTTTGTAGTGATTTTCAATTTCACCGTCATTTAGCCCTCTAAATAAATCGGTAAATGACTAAAAAATAGCCAATGATGTCCGAACGTGTTGGAAATTGATGACGTCACTTTGAATGATGCACACTGAAAGGAAAAATAGGCTGGAGTTCAAAAAAGTTTGAAAACATTGAAGTGCCCGTGTAACAGATGAGTTCTCATCCGAAACCCTGATACTACGAAAGAGATTGTCCAGTTTGTACACGAGGTGCGTCCAATTTTCGCCGTGACCCTCTCTACTCTTTTGCACATGCTATGCGGGTGAAATGATGATACCATGCCAAGTTCCAACATTTTCAGAGTTCATTTTGTAGTGATTTTCAATTTCACCATCATTTAGCTCTCTAAACAAATTGGTAAATGACTGAAAAACAGCAAATGATGTCAGAACGTGTTGGAAAATGATGACGTC
>NC_057808.1:404958439-404959276 GCF_018294505.1 Triticum aestivum
TGTAGTGATTTTCAATTTCACCATCATTTAGCTCTCTAAACAAATCGGTAAATGACTGAAAACTAGCAAATGATGTCAGAACGTGTTGCAAATTGATGATGTCGCTTTGAATGATGAATACTGAACGCAAAAATAGGCTGGGGTTCAAAAAAATTTAAAAAACATTGAAGTGCCCGTGTAACACATGAGTTCTCGTCCGAAACCCTGATATTCCGAAAGAGATTGTCCAGTTTGTACACGAGGTGCGTCCAGTTTTCGCCGTGACCCTCTCTACTCTTTTGCACATGCTATGCGGGTGAAATGATGATACCATGCCAAGTTCCAACATTTTCAGAGTTCATTTTGTAGTGATTTTCAATTTCACCGTCATTTAGCTCTCTAAACGAATCGGTAAATGACTGAAAAACAGCAAATGATGTCAGAACGTGTTGGAAATTGATGACGTTGCTTTGAATGATGCATACTGAACGCAAAAATAGGCTGGAGTTCAAAAAAGTTTAAAAAACATTGAAGTGCCCGTGTAACAGATGAGTTCTCGTCCGAAACCCTGATACTCCGAAAGAGATTGTCCAGTTTGTACACGAGGTGCGTCCAGTTTTCGCCGTGACCCTCTCTACTCTTTTGCACATGCTATGCGGGTGAAATTATGATACCATGCCAAGTTCCAACATTTTCAGAGTTCATTTTGTAGTGATTTTCAATTTCACCGTCATTTAGCTCTCTAAACAAATCGGTAAATGACTGAAAAATAGCAAATGATGTCAGAACGTGTTGGAAATTGATGATGTCGCTTTGAATGATGCATACTGAATGCAAAAATAGGCTGGAGTTCAAAAT
>NC_057808.1:404959383-404959914 GCF_018294505.1 Triticum aestivum
AGCAAATGATGTCAGAACGTGTTGGAAATTGATGATGTTGCTTTGAATGATGCATACTGAACGCAAAAATAGGCTGGAGTTCAAAAAAGTTCAAAAAATATTCAAGTGCCCGTGTAACAGATGAGTTCTCGTCCGAAACCCTGATACTCCGAAAGAGATAGTCCAGTTTGTACACGAGGTGCGTCCAGTTTTCGCCGTGACCCTCTCTACTCTTTTGCACATGCTATGCGGGTGAAATGATGATACCATGCCAAGTTCCAACATTTTCAGAGTTCATTCTGTAGTGATTTTCAATTTCACCGTCATTTAGCTCTCTAAACAAATTGGTAAATGACTGAAAAACAACAAATGATGTCAGAATGTGTTGGAAATTGATGACGTCGCTTTGAATGATGCATATTGAACGCAAAAATAGGCTAGAGTTCAAAAAAGTTTATAACACATTGAAGTGCCCGTGTAACAGATGAGTTCTCGTCCGAAACCCTGATACAACGAAAGAGATTGTCCAGTTTCTACACGAGGTGCGTCCAG
>NC_057808.1:404961422-404962105 GCF_018294505.1 Triticum aestivum
GTAGTGATTTTCAATTTCACCGTCATTTAGCTCTCTAAAGAAATCGGTAAATGACTAAAAAATAGCCAATGATGTCCGAACGTGTTGGAAATTGATGACGTCGCTTTGAATGATGCACACTGAAAGGAAAAATAGGCTGGAGTTCAAAAAAGTTTGAAAACATTGAAGTGCCCGTGTAACAGATGAGTTCTCATCCGAAACCCTGATACTCCGAAAGAGATTGTCCAGTTTGTACACGAGGTGCGTCCAATTTCGCCGTGACCCTCTCTACTCTTTTGCACATGCTATGCGGGTGAAATGATGATACCATGCCAAGTTCCAACATTTTCAGAGTTCATTTTGTAGTGATTTTCAATTTCACCGTCATTTAGCTCTCTAAACAAATCGGTAAATGACTGAAAAACAGCAAATGATGTCAGAACGTGTTGGAAAATGATGACGTCGCTTTGAATGATACACACTGAACGCAAAAATAGGCTGGAGTTCAAAAAAGTTTAAAAAACATTGAAGTGCCCGTGTAACAGATGAGTTCTTGTCCGAAGCCCTGATACTCCGAAAGAGATTGTCTAGTTTATACACGAGGTGCGTCCAGTTTTCGCCGTGACCCTCTCTACTGTTTTCCACATGCTATGCGGGTGAAATGATGATACCATGCCAAGTTCCAACATTTTCAGAGTTCATTT
>NC_057808.1:404962994-404963758 GCF_018294505.1 Triticum aestivum
ACGTGTTGGAAATTGATGACATCGCTTTGAATGATGCATACTGAACGCAAAAATAGGCTGGAGTTCAAAAAAGTTTAAAAAACATTCAAGTGCCCGTGTAACAGATGAGTTCTCGTCCGAAACCCTGATACTCCGAAAGAGATAGTCCAGTTTGTACACGAGGTGCGTCCAGTTTTCGCCGTGACCCTCTCTACTCTTTTGCACATGCTATGCGGGTGAAATGATGATACCATGCAAAGTTTCAACATTTTCAGAGTTCATTTTGTAGTGATTTTCAATTTCACCGTCATTTAGCTCTCTAAACAAATCTGTAAATGACTGAAAAACAACAAATGATGTCAGAACGTGTTGGAAATTGATGACGTGCTTTGAATGATGCATACTGAATGCAAAAATAGGCTGGAGTTCAAAAAAGTTTAAAACACATTGAAATTTCTTCACGAGGTGCGTCCAGTTTTTGCCGTATCCCTCTCTACTCTTTAGCACATGCTATGCGGGTGAAATGATGATACCATGCCAAGTTCCAACATTTTCAGAGTTCATTTTGTAGTGATTTTCAATTTCACCGTCATTTAGCTCTCTAAACAAATCGGTAAATGACTGAAAAAAAGCAAATGATGTCAGAATGTGTTGGAAATTGATGACGTCGCTTTGAATGATGCATACTGAACGCAAAAATAGGCTAGAGTTCAAAAAAGTTTAAAACACATTGAAGTGCCCGTGTAACAGATGAGTTCTCGTCCTAAACCCTGATACTACGAAAG
>NC_057808.1:404963826-404965475 GCF_018294505.1 Triticum aestivum
AGCAAATGATGTCAGAACGTGTTGGAAATTGATGATGTTGCTTTGAATGATGCATACTGAACGCAAAAATAGGCTGGAGTTCAAAAAAGTTCAAAAAATATTCAAGTGCCCGTGTAACAGATGAGTTCTCGTCCGAAACCCTGATACTCCGAAAGAGATAGTCCAGTTTGTACACGAGGTGCGTCCAGTTTTCGCCGTGACCCTCTCTACTCTTTTGCACATGCTATGCGGGTGAAATGATGATACCATGCCAAGTTCCAACATTTTCAGAGTTCATTCTGTAGTGATTTTCAATTTCACCGTCATTTAGCTCTCTAAACAAATTGGTAAATGACTGAAAAACAACAAATGATGTCAGAATGTGTTGGAAATTGATGACGTCGCTTTGAATGATGCATATTGAACGCAAAAATAGGCTAGAGTTCAAAAAAGTTTATAACACATTGAAGTGCCCGTGTAACAGATGAGTTCTCGTCCGAAACCCTGATACAACGAAAGAGATTGTCCAGTTTCTACACGAGGTGCGTCCAGTTTTCGTCGTGACCCTCTCCACTCTTTTGCACATGCTATCCGGGTGAAATGATGATACCATGCCAAGTTCCAACATTTTCAGAGTTCATTTTGTAGTGATTTTCAATTTCACCGTCATTTAGCTCTCTAAACAAATCGGTAAATGACTGAAAAATAGCAAATGCTGTCAGAACGTGTTGGAAATTGATGACGTCGCTTTGAATGATGCATACTAAACGCAGAAATAGGCTGCAGTTCAAAAAAGTTTAAAAAACATTCAAGTGCCCGTGTAACAGACGAGTTCTCATCTGATACCCTGATACTCCGAAAGAGATAGTCCAGTTTGTACACGAGGTGCGTCCAGTTTTCGCCGTGACCCTCTCTACACTTCTGCACATGCTATGCGGGTGAAATGATGATACCATGCCAAGTTCCAACATTTTCAGAGTTCATTTTGTAGTGATTTTCAATTTCACCGTCATTTAGCTCTCTAAAGAAATCGGTAAATGACTAAAAAATAGCCAATGATGTCCGAACGTGTTGGAAATTGATGACGTCGCTTTGAATGATGCACACTGAAAGGAAAAATAGGCTGGAGTTCAAAAAAGTTTGAAAACATTGAAGTGCCCGTGTAACAGATGAGTTCTCATCCGAAACCCTGATACTCCGAAAGAGATTGTCCAGTTTGTACACGAGGTGCGTCCAATTTCGCCGTGACCCTCTCTACTCTTTTGCACATGCTATGCGGGTGAAATGATGATACCATGCCAAGTTCCAACATTTTCAGAGTTCATTTTGTAGTGATTTTCAATTTCACCGTCATTTAGCTCTCTAAACAAATCGGTAAATGACTGAAAAACAGCAAATGATGTCAGAACGTGTTGGAAAATGATGACGTCGCTTTGAATGATACACACTGAACGCAAAAATAGGCTGGAGTTCAAAAAAGTTTAAAAAACATTGAAGTGCCCGTGTAACAGATGAGTTCTTGTCCGAAGCCCTGATACTCCGAAAGAGATTGTCTAGTTTATACACGAGGTGCGTCCAGTTTTCGCCGTGACCCTCTCTACTGTTTTCCACATGCTATGCGGGTGAAATGATGATACCATGCCAAGTTCCAACATTTTCAGAGTTCATTT
>NC_057808.1:404965653-404966261 GCF_018294505.1 Triticum aestivum
CATTTAGCTCTCTAAACAAATCGGTAAATGACTAAAAAACAGCCAATGATGTCCGAACGTGTTGGAAATTGATGACGTCGCTTTGAATGATGCACACTGAAAGGAAAAATAGGCTGGAGTTCAAAAAAGTTTGAAAACATTGAAGTGCCCGTGTAACAGATGAGTTCTCGTCCGAAACCCTGATACTCCGAAAGAGATTGTCCAGTTTGTACACGAGGTGCGTCCAATTTTCGCCGTGACCCTCTCTAGTCTTTTGCACATGCTATGCGGGTGAAATGATGATACCATGCCATGTTCCAACATTTTCAGAGTTCATTTTGTAGTGATCTTCAATTTCATCGTCATTTAGCTTTCTAAACAAATCGGTAAATGACTGAAAAACAGCAAATGATGTCAGAACGTGTTGGAAAATGATGACGTCGCTTTAGATGATACACACTGAACTCAAAAATAGGCTGGAGTTCAAAAAAGTTTAAAAAACATTGAAGTGCCCGTGTAACAGATGAGTTCTCGTCCGAAGCCCTGATACTCCGAAAGAGATTGTCTAGTTTATACACGAGGTGCGTCCAGTTTTTGCCGTCACCCTCTCTACTGTTTTGCACATGCTA